>NC_057805.1:317480503-317632654 GCF_018294505.1 Triticum aestivum
GGCAGAGCAATCTTCAGCTTCTTCACGATCTGAACCAGCTTCTTGCCGAGAAGCATCGTCTCATCTGGCTGGCAAAACTCCGGTAGCAGAACTGGGGTGAACTCGGCGGCCATCTAGAATGTTGAAAATCGGAGAGAAGTCAGAAATGAACAGGGGAGAATTACGGAATGATAAGGACATAAAATAAAATAGTCTCTTCCTATGGCTTTCCGATCCTAGGGGTTACGTCCTACGGTCAGCGTGTGCTCTGAATACCATCTCTGTAGCGACCCGACCCGAAATCGGTCAAGTCTCTGTGTAGCTGTACCATCCCAAGATCATGCTGGCACACACAGTACATTGATGCAAAGATTCAAAGTTCAATCACACCTGAATTTATTACACGATTCTCATATCGAGTCTTTATTACATCATAATAAATTCGGCCGAAGGCCAACTCATGAGAAATAAACTAAATAAAGCTGCGGAAGCGTAGACGAATAGCGAGTCCATCCGACTCCATAGGGCAATCGCCAAGCGTGGATCGTAGCCTCACTCCTGATCGGAAAACTCCTCTGCAACATAAGACGTTGCAGCCGTGTAGGTCAGCATTTTGAATATGCCGGCAAGTCATGAAGAGAGAACAACAATAAAATTACTAATACTATATGCAATTTGGCTGTGGGGCTCTAAGTTTCATTGTTTTGCGAAAAAGCCGGTTTTTCCCTACAACAATGAACTTGTTTGCAATTACTACAAAATGTTGGTAGTTATTGAGATGGTTCCGCCAACCAATGTCTCATTCCCAATTATTAAATAACCCCTCAATTAGTTTATTAAGTTCGGTGTTGAGATTTCCGAAATACTCCAATCCCAGAGGCTCATTTGTCCGTAACCGGGGACACGGCTAATCGATTAGGTTGTTACTCTGCAGAGGTTTGTGCACTTTACCCGCAAGAATCGTTCCCTCCTTTAAGTCTTCGCACTGCCTGGTGTTTGAAGACGGGACGAACGAAACAGGGTCTTCCGAAGAGTTCCTCTGGGCCACTGCCGGTGCCCATCCAATCCTACCGTTCTTCTACATCTCGTAGCACCGTCCGGCCAGAGTCACGCCTAGGGTCAACCCAGCCAGAGCCCATAATGGCTTGCGGCTGCACAGGTAAGCTTCCGGTCAATGGGGTATCCATCCGTCTCTTCGTGGCTGGGTGAAGCTTTCCGCAAGATGTCATGGCGCTTCTCCATGCATCCCGGCCATCCGCTGGTTTCTCCAGGGTGCCCGTCAACCGTCCTCCACCCAGTAGTGAATTTTGAAGTCCATCTTGAGCTTGATGTCATGGGGTTTTCATCATCTTGACTCTCGCATCTCCCTTATGAATCACTCAACCAACCCCGTCTACGAGCATAGCAAAATAAACTACATCGTCCCGGGCATCGGTAACAAGGGAGAAGGGTTCATCCTACCTCATGATACTACTCAAGAACATAACTTAACAAAATTCTCCTACTGCATGCATGGTGGGGAGGTATAACTCTAATGCAATAAAATCATAGGTATTGTAAAAACATGATCAAATGACTTGCCTGGCTGACGGTCTTCGAAAGCTAGCGACTCGTAATAGCAGGCTTCGCACTCCGGGAATTCTACCGAGTCAAACAATAGCACAAATAAGAATAGCACAATATAACATAACAGCAAGTTGAAGTAAAACACCTAAGCACTCAAACCAAAACCAAAGAAAAACTCGGAGAAAGCAAATCAAGGTTTTCATCATAACAAGCAACAAATAAGAAATAGTTTTACACAACTAAAACTTTTCTTAACAGAACCTAAGCATTGGTTTTGCTAACTAACAGAAGGGAAAACATCATACAAACTAGTAGCAAAAAGAATCACATCAAAAGCTATTATAGAACTCCTATTATGCCTAAAACAATCCTAGCAAAGAAAATAAAATAAAAATTTTATTCTACCGTAAATAAAAGTTCCTCCTCTGTAGCTACAGAAACTAATCTAAAATAAACTATAACATAATAAAAATAAAATTATTTACTAACTAGAACAGTAGGAAAACAGTAGCTAGCTAAATAAACATGAAAAACTTGATTTCGACATAAAACTAATTGTTTATTAAATCTAAAATACCCAAAAAAGTTCCTACTGCTAGGCATGGTCAAAACTAAGCAGTAATAAAAAGAAACACCTAAAAATATTAATTCTAGCTCAATTTATGGCAGAAATACTAATCTGACTAAAACTAATATAAAACAATTTTTAAGAACTAAAGCATGGCCGAATCTATTTTCTACAGAAACTATAGGAAATTTGCAAACTAGAGCAAAAAGAATCAACTAAAAAAATGAATAACCTAAAAGTTGAAGATTTTACAAGAACATAACTATTCTGTTTTAAAAACAGAAACTAAAAAAAAACTAATGCTCTAACGGGCCGAAATAGTGAGCGCTCTAAAACTATTCAGCGCCTAAGCGTTTAATAAACCAATGCGTCCACGGGCTAACAGAAATAAACCGATCGGCCGGTCCAATTAAACCGCAACTTAAAATAAACTGATCTAAACCGAAACTAAAACCGATCTATATGAAATAAAACAATACCCCTTCGGGATCTAATCTGGGCCCTAGATTGGAAATCGGACGGTGGTGGGGAGTCCGGTGGCTTACAGCGGCGGTCGACGGCGAGGTGGGCTCGGGCGTTGGTGGCGGGGTGCTCCGGTGGTCCGAGGCGGCGGCGGAGTCGTCGTGCGGGTGCGGCAGCTCGAGGCGGAGACTCTGGTGGAGTCGTCGGAGGTCGGGGACGTCGGAGTCGATCGGGGCGAGCTCGGGTGAGCTCCTGCTCCGGCGGGCGGCGGACGAGCTCGGGACGATGGCGTCGGGGGCTCCTGGACAGGGAGATGATGTCAAGGAGGTGGGGCACGAAGTGGAGGTTCGGGTGAAGATGCTTGGAGGGGCAGAGGGTGCTCACCGACGGCGTAAGTGGCGGCGAACCGAGGTGGCGGCGGCGAGATGCGAACGGAGATGGCGACGGCTCTGGTGGGTTTCGGGCGTAGGGTTTAAGGGGTTCGAGAGAGGAGGGGCTTGGCCTTTTATAGGGCGTAGTCTTGGGCGAGGGGGCGTCTCGGGATCACGATCCCAGGAAGATCGGAACCGCGGCGCGCTCTGGACGTGCTCTGGTTCGGTTTCGTGAGCGAGGGGTTGGGGATGAGGGCGGGCCCCGCGGTCAGTGAGACAGAGAGGGGGAGAGGCGCGACGGGCGACCGAGGGCGAGGGGGTTCGGGCATCGGGCGCTGGGGGCAGGCCGGCTCGGGTGTTGGTGGGCTGCGCCTGGCCCGCTGGTGGGCTGCGCTCGGCGCTGGCTGGGCCGGTTGGCCTGGCTGGCGCCTGGGGCTTTCCCTTTTTTTTGAATTAGAGAGAAGGGAAAATATAGAAAAATATATATTATTTTATATAGGACAATATATATATCAAAATTCTCAGGGGAATTAATCCTACAACGTGGACATTTTTCCAGAGGTAAAACTCAAACAAAAAAAAAACAATTTCTGGAAATCCCAAATAAAATTCAAATTTGAATTCAAACTTTTTGGCAATACTTTTCTTCTGACATTTTTTTGGAGTGTCATGTTAGCTCCTCTCATACTTTTGATCAAGTATTTGTCAGGGATATTTCAAATAAATTTCAATGCCAAATCAAGTTCAAATTCACAAAAAAAACTCAACTGCCTCTGAAATTTTCAAATGCCACTCAATTTCAATCAAAATGCATAGATGCTTAGCTAATAATTGTAAAACATTCCAAATTGAAAATTTGGGATGTTACATAGAACCAGCCACTGTTAGCATTATACTGAAGTCTACGTGCAACAATCGCTCCAAGGTTATAATTCCTTTCACGAGTGAGAGCGGTGTGAATGAGGCTCAAGTTTGGCACACAAAGTATGCTATACAGTCTTGCTTGCCTATTATGCATTTCTTGTTAAATAATGCAAAATACTGAATTGGGGGAAAGTGAATGCTCTTTATTCTTCCTTGTATCACTCCCCTATTTTCACCGTAACAAAGGCTAGTCAAGAAAGACTCGAACTCAGCCGTGGGTGGCTCATCAAGAGAGCTCCAAAATGGAAGTTTGCAATGGTAAGAAAAATTCTCCAGTGGGATAGTAAATGGTTTATCATAAAGCATAAAAGAAACCCTAGACTCACGAGGGAAAATGTAAATCCTTTGACAAATGACTTAGTGAGAAGTTGGCATTGTTCACACTTATCTGAGAGGTAGGGACCGAGGCCGGCATTGTGAAAATATTGCTCAAATTCCTCCTTAATATCCACACGCACCATATATTCATCGCTAGGCCATAAACATGTCTTGGTGGCGGCATCTCGCGTGGAACTTTCACTTGGTTCAACATAAGACCGACGAGCAGAACTGTCACTAGAAGATGCCCCCGAGGATCATCTCCTTGAAGAACTCCTTCCAAATAGGTTCATCATGTCCACGTACAATTTTCTGAAAATAAAAAATTTGGAGTGACAAAAATTTATCAAGAAAACTTTATGAAATTGATAGCAACTATGAAAGGATCGAGATGGACCTAGAGGGGGGTGAATAGGTACAATTACAAATTTTAATTATTACTTATCAATTTTAGGCAATAGCGCGGAATATGAAAGTGATCCTAACAATTGCAAGTGTGGTGCTAAGAGCTAAACAAGATAAACAAGTAACACAAGTATGTAAGTAAGCAAGCACAATATGATATAAGTAAGTGCTAAGAGACAAGTAACCACAAGTAGAGAGTTAGGGTTAGGAATAACCGCAACTCCAGGAGACGAGGATGTATGCCAATGTTCACTTCCTTGGAGGGAAGCTACGTCACCGTTAGAGAGGTGGATGTTACCACGAAGGCACACCAACACCACGAAGGCTCACCTTGTTCTCCCTTTGAGACAACACCATGAAGGCGTTTCTCAACCACTAGTGGTAGACCTTGGGGTGGTGTCCAAACCCTCACAAACATTTCCAGGGGTAATCACAATGGTCGATTCCTCTCCGAAAGACTCCTACCGCCTAGGAGTCTCCAACCTCCAAGAGTAACAAGAATGATGGGGAAAAGCTCAAGACTTGCGCAAATCTCGAATTCCTTTGGTGCAAAGAAGGGGAAGGAGTGGATCTATCACTTGGTCGGACAACTTCTCTCAAATGCTCTCAAATCCCTTGGGGATCTAAGATTTGGTGTGGAGGAGTGAGAGAGAGAGTGAAATGTGTTCCAGGGTTTGTTCAAAGTGAATGGTCAACCCTCTCCCGTGGGGGAGAAGGGCTATATATAGTGTGAGCACAAATATGGCCGTTGTAGTGCAAGTGAACGGGCAGGCCGGACATCCGGGCTAGGGGCCGGACATCCGGCCTGGCAAGCCACTCGAAGAACAAAGGCAGAAACAGAGCAGAAAGCAGAGGGGCCGGACATCCGGGGGCCAAGCCCGGACATCCGGCAAGTCAGGGAACCCCGAACATCCGGCACATGGCCGGACATCCGGCAAGTTTACCAAATCAGAAACGGCCTCTGGATAGCACAACCCGGACATCCGGCAGGGAAGCCCAGAAATCCGGGGTGCACGGGAAGCCCGGACATCCGGCATAGAGGGCCGGATATCCGGCAATCTGCACCAGCACAAAGTTCTCTCTGGACAGCTAGGCCTGGATATCCGGCAAGCAGGCCAGATATCCGGCGTGAGGCCCGGACATCTGGCTTGGAGCCCGGACATCCGGCAGGCCAGAGACAGAAACATGAAGATGGTGCATGTGCATATATGATAAGTAAGTTTGTGGCAAGAGCAAGCCTTTAACTAACCCTATCGTTCCCCTCTTAATAGTGCGGGATCCTATACTCAAGAAAACAAATATGTAATCAATTTTTATGCTTCATCTTTGAGTAAAATCACTTTGTATGCTCTTGATCCACACACTTAGATGAACTGGGGGCTAACACCTGAGATTCACTTGACAACCATTGTTAGACCCCTACATGTATATTGTCATCAACATCAAAACATGATGTAAGGGCGTGATTGCTCTTTCAATCTCCCTCTTTTTGTTTGTTGATGACAATCATACATGTAGTATCATAGATGCAATAAATAATCTTAGCATTGACAAACATGAGAGCAAAAGTACAAAATATGTTGATGTTTCTATTTGCTTTTAGCTTCCCCTCGTTGTGTGCATGAGATGTATATGTTTAAGATGTGCAACACAATCTTCGTATGGTAGCATATGTAGCTCAAAGAGATATAAATCTGAGAGACATGCACATATGAAACCACCATAACATATAGACTAGAAACAGTTCATAGCCACAAGATAAAAACATAGTCTCAAACGATCAAGTACCATAGGTAGCAACATAGCAAGTTTGAATAATAGCAACTAACACAAATAGCCAACATGACATAGCATGACCATACTAAGATACTACTTCTCCCCCTTTGACAGCAACAAGTAAAAAGGGGCGAAGGACTAAACAGACTCGGTCACTCCTGGCGGATGTCATCATCAGCAACAAAGAACTCGGGGTACTCGTCATGAGACGGGAAACTGAAGGTGGAAGTGGACGGAGCCGCGGGAAGAGGATCATCATCGCTCACGGGACTCCCACGGTCACGGAAGCGCTGCTTGAGCTGATTCTTGGAGATGATGAGGCGCTTCTGAACATCATGATTCTGCTGACAGCTGAAAGTGATTGCCTTCATGATAGCAGACCGAGCCTTGCCTAAGAACGAGGCAAGACGTCCACGAGGAGCAGACGAGGAAGAAGGCATGGAGGAAGCAGTGGGCTGAGACGCACCAGCAGGCTTCCTAGGTGGTCGAGGTGCAGCAGCTGGTTCAGGAGCAGCCATGCGCATGTGGACGGGCGGCTTCCAAATGGAATGCCCAACGGTTTTAACAACCTCAAACGGAGCAGTGTGATCAATGATGGCCTAAATGAATGGAGCAAGTGGGAATTGGCGCGTCTGAATGAAGCTGGAGAGACATATCTCATGCCAAATATAGTGAGCGGTGTCAAGAGGCTCAGTAGGTGCATCATGCATACGTACCATCAGATCAATACAGTAGTTGCGAGCCCTTGAGCGATCTCCCTTCTTCAGATAGAGAGTGCGAAGCACACACTGATAGAAAATGTAGTAGGGAGACCGGAAAATAGATGACTTATTGGGTGGATATGCACGTTCCTCAGCAGTGAGGACGGGCTTAATAAGAGCCATGCAAGCATCAATCCCTTTGGGCGTATAGCGAGGATCCATATTGTGAATGTGATGACCAACACCGGAGAAGCCCAAAATCTGAACAAAGCGGTCATAGGTAATGCTCAGCATAGTGTCATCAGTCATCCATGTGAGAGTGTTATCTGGCCCAAAGAAGCAGGTGGCATAGAACTGAAGGATGGCAGCTTCATTCCAATCACACTTGAAGGTCATGGCTTGACCTAGAGTCATATCATCAATGATCTTGACGGTGTTGTCAAGGAACATGGTAGGATGCTCATGCATGAATTGAAGATCCAGGTATTTGTGAGGGGCAAGCCCACGACCATGGACGAAAATGGAGTACAGATCTTGCTGCATGCGAGTCCGGAACCGAGGATCCTCGGCATCAGCCACCATCCCATATTGGTTGGTATCCCGTCAAAACTCAAGGTATGGACCAGCCCCCACGGTGGTGAAGTTGTGTGGGAGGCGGTCCCCGCTGTCGGGAAGCTCCATGGAGATGCGACGACCATGGACCACGGGCATGGCAGTACCATGGACCGGAGGCACCAGTGCCCTTCGAGTGCCTGGTTTTGACTGGCCAACAGAGTGTCTTGGAGCAAAGTCATCCTCTTCCTCCCCAACATAGTCCTCATCATCCGGATCCGAGGCCGACGGACTTGTGGAGGGAGCCCACTTCTTCTTCTTGGTGGTGGTCTTCTTCTTCTTAGGCCGAGCATGCTCATCAGAGTCGGTTGAGCCTTGCCGGCGATTGACTGAAATGGATAATGATAGGTCCGATGAGAAGGAGCCAACAAGTATGAACAAGGATAAAACAAATTAAACAATGGGATGAACATTTTTCGATCGTGACATGATAGAACAAGTATAGAACAAGTCCAAGTGGTAGATCAAAAAATGTGACATGCCCATGATTAAGTTGATTAGCCGAGTACATAGAGAGATTTTTAGGCTTAGGCAAGAGACACCAAAAGTCTAGAGAGATATATACGCCAAGATATACATGAGAGATAACGAAGCCCTAAGATGATTTGGTCACAACAAGAGTAGAATGCAAGAGAGATAGCATCCATACCCCGGGAAGAAGGCTCGGGGCGCTCGGGGCCGTAGTTCTTGGTACGCGCCATGAGGAACTCCGGCGGTGAATCCCACAATATACCAGTCCCTCCCGAGAGATTCACACCACAACCCAAGGAATGGATTGGATAGAACCGTAGATCGGGAGGAGGAGAATCCGTGGGCAGGAGATCGGGGCCGGAGGATGGAGGAGAGGGCCAGGGCAGCACCGGAGCACAGCTCGGCGGCGGCGGCTGTGTGACGAGATGTGGAGAGGAGCGGGAGGGAATGGGGAACTGCCCCCAACTCCCGAGCCCCTCCCCAGTTAAGTGTGGCTGCGGGCGACGGGCCGGACATCCGGGGTCCTGGCCCGGATATCCGGCGTGCGGAGGTCAAAGAGCAGAAAAGCCAGGGCCAACGGGCCGGACATCCGGGGACAAGCCATGATATCTGGCGTGTGGAGGTCAGGGAGCAAAGGTTCAGGGCCTGGATGTCCGGCTAGGGCTCGGAAATCCGACCAATTGAGTGTTTGATGGAAGTTTTGACCAGCAGAAGAATTTGCCCTAGGGCCTGGATGTCCGGCTGAGGAGCCGGATGTCTGGCCACTGGACAGAAAGACTAGGCAGGGGGAAGATTGGTAGGGGGGGGTGGTTGCAGCGACCTTAGTAGCACCCCAGGTCCTGGGTTCGATTCCCGGTGGGAGCAGATTTAAACAGGCCTGGGCAAAAATTTCTGGAATAAAAGGACTGTGGGGCTGTTGTTCTATACTAAATAGTCAAAAAAAATTATAATTTGATATAGACTCCGCCAAGGAGTTTTTAGAGATTTATAGGGGTGAAAACCTGAGAAATCTAAGGCCATACTAAGATGTAATAATAACCCAACACTATTGAGTAAAGAAAGGTCCATATAAGCAATTTACAAGCGGTGACTGAGGTCACCATGTCTGAGCATATGGAACATAGTACCGCAAAGATGTAGACTTTGGGCACATAGTCACAACTCCATCATGTTAAAGCCCCATAGTTCTAGAACCATGATAACTTTGAGAGTGTTTGTTCTATTTATGCATTATGTAGGGTGAGAATACTCATGAATTGAATGTCTCCCCCTAAATATATGCCTACATCAAGACAAGACATTAAGTTTATGCATGAATGGGTACTAGATTTCACATAATATTGTCAAGCTCCAAGATACCAAGTTCACGACTAAGTTGACAAAACCTTGCTTCATCCAATGGCTTCGTGAAAATATCAGCAAGTTGCATATCTGTGCCGACATGAGCAATGTCAATATCACCCTTCTCCACATGATCTCTCAAGAAGTGATACCTAATATCAATGTGCTTGGTGCGGGTATGATCTTTGGGGTTCTCAGCAATAATGATGGCACTTTCATTATCACGTAGAAGAGGCACATGTCTATAGGTAATACCGTAATCCTTCAAAGTTTGCCTCATCCATAGTAATTGAGTTGCACAACTAGCGGTTGCAATGTATTCAGCTTCGGCGGTGGAGAGGGCAACACAATTTTGTTTCTTCGAGGACCAACTTACCAAGGAGCGTCCAAGAAATTGACATGCACCGGAGGTGGACTTACGATCCACTTTGTCTCCAGCCGAATCCGCATCCGTGTACCCAGTGAGATCAAATTTAGCATCCTTGGGGTACCAAAGACCCAACTTTGGGGTGTGAACAAGGTATCTAAGAATATGCTTTACCGCCTTATGATGACTTTCCCTAGGGAAAGCTTGAAATCTAGCACACATGCATACACTAAACATGATGTCTGGTCTAGATCCACAAAGATAAAGCAATGAACCAATCATAGAGCGGTAAATAGATGGGTCGAAAGGAATACCATTTGTGTCTTCAGTGAGTACAATTTTGGTTGGCATGGGTGTCTTACATGGACTAGCATCAGACATGCCAAACTTCTCTAGGATATCCTTGAGGTATTTTGCTTGAGACAAGAAAATTCCTTCTTGAAATTGTTGAATTTGAAATCCGAGGAAGAACTTCAAATCTGTATTGAGTGACATTTCAAAATTCTTGGTCATTGTAGCGACCCGACCCGAATGGATCAAGTCTCTGTGCTTAAGTGTCATCCCTGGATCGGTATGCTGACACACACAGTACTCGAGGATTTATAACAGAGGTAAATCACGTGTATAAAGTAACGTAAATACTATTACCTCAATCCAAATAGCGGAAGTAACAAGGTTGTGGATTCCCATCAACACCAACGACAAAGTTGAGTGTAGAAATCGTAACCCTAACGTATCACTTACTCGTCGTAAGATTCCTGCAACATGAAACGTTGCAGCCCGAAAACGGGTCAGCACATGGAATATGCTGGCAATGTAACACATAGAGAGTAATGAACAGAATGATGCTATACTACATGCATATATGGTTGGTGGAAAAGCTCTATGGTTATAATGTTTTTGCGAAAAGCCAATTTTTCCCTACTTCAAAGGAATAAATTTTATTTAACTATCATGGTGGTTGTGAAACATTGAGATGGTTGACAGCATCTCAATCCCAATTAAGTATCATCATTAACCCAACAAGATTAATTAAAGTAACATGATGAGATCAACATGATAATCCAAGTACTATATACTCAAGTTGTCCATAACCGGGGACACGGCTAACCATGATTAGATTGTACACTCTGCAGAGGTTTGCGCACTTTTCCCCACAAGACTCGATCTCCTCCGTTGGATTTCTCGCACTACATGGTGTTTGAGAAACGGATGACCGAGACACAGTCTTTCAGAAGCGTTAGCACCTTACGATAGGTAGACCGGTACACCTACATCCCCTACATCTGCTAGTCTACCACTGTAAGAGTTCACACAACTTAATCAACTATGCTAGTGCCCATAATAGCTTGTGGCTGCACACGGAAGTTTCTGGCATGAATAATCTTATGATCCCTTTGAGCCTGGGTGGCGGTCCAAAAAGAAACAAGCAATCCTGGAATACCCAGGTACCTCAATCCACCCAGATGTGAGTTTTTGTTGCCACCTTAAGTTTAACCATATATTAACAATCTCACATCTGTCATGGATACACTCAAACCCAATCCACGTCTACTAGCATAGCATAGCAATATAAGCAAACGTAGAAGTAACTCCCAAGGGTTTGATAATAAAACAGGTAATAGGTACTACCTCAACTACTTCCCAATACCCACAATTTAATTAGATCCTAATCATGCAATGTTTGAGGATTTGTCTAATGCAATAAAACTGGGTAGTAAAAGGGATATGATCAAAGTGTGAACTTGCCTGCATTGTTGATGAAGATGATTCGCACTCATAACTCTTGATAGATCTACTCTTCACACTCCGGTCAATCTATCGTAAGCAAGCAATGGTAACCACACATAAGCAATCACTCAAAAGATCAGAAAGAACGAAGAAGATACTTCGGAAAACATCAAAATCAAGCGAATAACTCTTGCAACATAAAACAATTTCTAACAGTACCAAAATTATGTGAATTTGGCCTTATCAGAAGGTTTAGGTCAAGAGCTTTAGTTTGCAAAAAGAACCAACTAAATCGGAGTTACGAAACTCAAGTTACGATCAAAAGAAGATTCAAATTCAAATCTGACCTAATTCAAATTTTAAAATTGCAAAAACATGTTTGAGTTGGATTACTGGATAGAGGGGATCATAACGAAGAAGTGGGCGTTGGTTTCGTTGGATTTGGATAAACGAGTAAAAAGTTGTAGATGTTTGAAGATCATGGGCTAATCTGTAAATAAAATCTTCACAGATAGGTCCCTGGTGAAAAATAAACAGAAAAAAAAGAAAATCTAAATAATGAACGTTCACTGCCAAACCCTAATCTATGCACACGTTTGCTCCAGAGGCTTACATAACGAACGCTCTCTAAATAATCTAAACCAAAAGAACAGGTCTAGGTTTTCTAAAGAAAACCGATCTAGGTTTTTTTTTTAAAAAACCGAAAGAAAAGCGGCGGCTTTTACCGGCTTGGCGAAATAACCCGGCGGTGGTGGCGGTTTTCCGGTGACTCTCCGGCGAGGCGGGGCAGTGGCGACGACGAGCTCCGGCGCGGCGCGGCTTCGCGATGAGGGGCGAGGGCGGCGAGATGGCGCGGGCGGAGTGCGGCGGTGGCCGTGGTGCAGGGCAGCGGCGGCGGCGGTTGACCACGGCGGCGGCGGCTGCGGGCTCCGGCGAGATGCGGGAGGGGCGGCGCGTCGAGCAGAGAGGAGAGGGCCCGGGGTCTCGGGATTTATAGGGGAGGGGAGGAGGTGGCGTGGAGGAGGGGCAAGGGGAGACCGGAGGCAGCACGGCGCGGTGGCGGTGCTCGGGAGGCGTGCGGGCGGCGAACTCCTCCCGAAGTCGGAGGCGGCGGTGCGGGCGCGTGGGCCGGCTGGGCCGTGGCCTGGCTGGGCCGGCCCGGTCGGTCTAGAAGTTTTTTTTCAGACAACAATAAAAACAGAATAAATAATAAATTTATATAGGCATATAATATATCAAAATTTTCAGAAAAAGATTTTCTACAACATGAACATTTTTACAACGCCAAATAAAATTCACACAAATTAAAATAAAGCAAAGAGTGCTATTGTTCTAATAAAATTCAGTAAAAATCATTTTAAAAATACCGAAATAATTTCAAATTTATTTCTCTCCAAATTTCTGATGTAGGGAATCATGTTACCCTATTTTCCATATATTTTATTTTTGGAGAAAAATAATTTGAATAAAACCCAAATAACATCAAATTAAAAATAATTCCCAAAAGGACTTGAATTTGATCCTTTGAAACTCCCAACTCATATTTCATATGTTTTGAAGAAGTCATTTTATCTTCGCTTGTGAAAATCATTGGGTTGCATAAAGTTTCAGAATTGGAAATATTCTCAAATGAAATTCAAATATTTTCAACACCCCTTGTCATTTAAATAAATGGAAGAAGTCATGTCATCTTCTCTCCAGGGTTTTGTGGTGAAAATAATTTGAATTGACGGAGATCATAAAAGCAAAAATGAAAGTTTGGGAAAGTCCTTTTCTTCCCTCTCATTTAACTTTCAAAAAGTTTCGAATTTCACTCAATCAATCACACCACAATCAAACAAACAATCAAATCTATCTATTTATTATAACATTCCAAAATTTAGAATTTTGGGATGTTACAGTCATGGAGGCCGCAAACTTCTTGCACAAATGAATGTTAGGATAACCAAAAATGATATCATCTACATAGATTTGGCATAAGATCAAATCACCCTTGTCCCTCTTAGTAAAAAGAGTGGGATCGATCACCCCTCTCACAAAACCATCATCGAGTAAAAACTTCTTAAGATGATCATACCAAGCACGGGGTGCTTGTTTGAGGCCATACAAAGCCTTATGAAGTTTATACACATAGTCTTTGAAATCGGGATCAACGAACCCAGGTGGTTGTAATACATATACTTCTTCTTGTAGAGGACCGTTAAGGAAAGCACTCTTCACATCCATTTGATGTAATGTAAAACCATTGAAAGTAGCATAAGCAAGTAAGATGCGAATGGATTCAAGACGGGCAACGGCGGCAAAGGTCTCACCAAAGTCCAAACCTTCAACTTGTGAGTACCCTTGTGCCACTAACCTTGCCTTGTTACGGATGATTACACCATTCTCATCTTGCTTGTTCTTGAAAATCCACTTTGTTCCAATGACGTTGTGCTCGTGTAACGCCCATGATGCGGCTATATCTCCCACGTGTCGAGGCACGACTTAGAGGCATAACCGCATTGTGGTTTTGTCGCAAGAAGGGTCATCTTCACACAATCCCATGTAATGAACAAGAATGGGATAAAGAGTTGGCTTACAATCGCCACTTCACACAATACATAAATATAATCCATACATCATTCAAAATACACACATACACCGACTACGGTCAAGATCCAAATGAAAATAAGATAACCCCAAATGCTAGATCCCCGATCGTCCCAACTGGGCTCCACTACTGATCATCAGGAAAAGACACATAGTAACGACCACGTTCCTCATCGAACTCCCACTTGAGGTCGATCCCATCATCTGCACTGGCATCGTCGGCACCTGCAACTGTTTTGGTAGAATCTGTGAGTCACGAGGACTCAGCAATCTCACACCCGCGAGATCAAGACTATTTAAGCTTATATGAAAGGATGGTGTAATGAGGTGGAGCTGCAGCAGGCACTAAGCATATATGGTGGCTAACATACGCAAATGAGAGCGAGAAGAGAAGCAACGGAACGGTCGTCCTCTAGCAATGACCAAGAAGTGATCCTGAACTCCTACTTACGTCATTCATAACTCAGACCGTGTTCACTTTCCGGACTCCGCCGAGAAGAGACCATCACGGCTACACACACAGTTGATGTATTTTAATTGGGTCAAGTGACAAGTTCTCTACAACCGGACATTAAAAATTCCCATCTGCCTCATAACCGCGGGCACGGCTTTCGAAAGATAATACCCTGCAGGGGTGTCCCAACTTAGCCCATCATAAGCTCTCATGGTCAACGAAGGATAAACCTTCTCCCGGAAAGACCCGATCAGTCTCGGAATCCCGGTTTACAAGACATTTCGACAATGGTAAAACAAGACCAGCAAAGTCGCCCGGATGTGCCGACAAATCCCGATAGGAGCTGCACATATCTCGTTCTCAGGGCACACCGGATTGTCCAAGCTTCCGATAGGCGAGCCCAGAGTTGCCCCTGGTGGCCACTGGTGACTGACAGGTTGGACCAATACTCAGAGGAGCACTGGCCCGGGGGTTTAAATAAAGATGACCCTCGGGCTCGCGAAAACCCGGGGGAAAAGGCTTAGGTGGCAAATGGTAAAACCAAAGTTGGGCCTTGCTGGAGGAGTTTTATTCAAGGCGAACTGTCAAGGGGGTCCCATAAATCACCCAACCGCGTAAGGAACGCAAACTCAAGGAACATAATACCGGTATGACAGAAACTAGGGCGGCAAGAGTGGAACAAAACACCAGGCGTAAGGCCGAGCCTTCCACCCTTTACCAAATATATAGATGCATTAATTAAATAAGAGATATTGTGATATCCCAACATATCCATGTTCCAACATGGAACCAATTTCAACTTCACCTGCAACTAGCAACGCTATAAGAAGGGCTGAGCAAAAGCGGTAACTTAGCCAAACAACGGTTTGCTAGGAAAGGATGGTTAGAGGCTGACATGGCAATATGGGAGGCATGATATAGCAAGTGGTAGGTAGCGCAGCATGGCAATAGAGCGAACTACTAGCAAAGCAAAGATAGAAGTGATTTCGAGGGGTGGTCATCTTGCCTGCAATGTTCTCAGAGTTGTCGAGAGCTTGATCCTCGTAAGCGTACTCAACAGGTTCCTTGTTCACGAACTCGTCTCCCGGCTCTACCCAAGACAAGAACACAAGCAACGGAACCACAATCAATCACGAGAAATGCACAAGCAACATGATGCAAAACATGCATGATATGCGAGATATGATATGCGATGCATATGCGTGCTCTGGAAGGAAAATGATGAACAAGGTAGTAACTTGGCAAACCAAGCATGCCACTGGAAAGATGAGATGATTTCGGTCGAAATCGATATAAAGATCACCGGAAACAGATGCACGGTTTGCAAATGGCAAGCAAAACAAGAATGACACGAATCTGCGATTAACAGCATGATAGCACTTAAAATGCAACAAGTAACAATGCTACAACACTCCAACATAGCAAAAAAGCATATGGAAGAAATCTACAGGAGATGCTTGACAAAAGATGAACACTGAGCTACGGCTAGATCACAACATAACAGGCTCAAACAAGCATGGCAAAAGTGCAAAAGATAACAGGATCACAGACTTGGTGAAATTACTGGACATGGCAGAATACAGCATCAGGTAGCAATGTTCAGAGCACGAAAACAACATGCTACAGGAAGTTAACATAGCAAAACAAGGCATGGCAGTGTTCTACTAAATTCATATGACAAAAGTCCCGTACTGACCATAAGCCAAAAAGGACCAGAAGATACGATGGCAACCATGCAAACATAGCAAATTTCGTTAACAGATCTCAGACTTAGCAGAAAAACAGAGCATGGCAGAAACATTAATATGAAGGCATCTTGGTGAGCTTGATGCACTCACCATGAAGCAATGCATGACAAAAAAAGCATACCTACAGCAATATGGCATGTTTATGAAGCTATCCATGGCAAGAGCGAGTACATAGCATAAATGGAACAACTACAACAAGCTTGGCAAAATTGAATAACACGTAAACAATCTGCCAGAAATATTTTGTAGCAAAAGCAGAGCAAGATTGAGTCATCCTATGGCACTCCATAATTGCAAAAAAGTGCAGGAATGGATCAATTTCAACAATATCTACAAAACATCCTTACTGAACATCTCCAAAATATGCATGGATCTCTCCGTAGCATCAAGTTTACATGGCAACAAAATAACAGCAGACAAAGACTTGGAGAAATTACTCTCTGAAATCAGAAACATTACGGGGCCTAGTTTGCATGCTTGTGCTAGTCATCATAGAGATCACAAAAATACATGGCATACACCACTCGAAAGATGGCATGGCATACAACAAAACACATGTAGAGCTCATGCTCATAAGATGTACAGAATAAATGATACAAAAATAACAAATCCCCAAGTTCTGCTAAGTAACAGCAGATAACAGCAAGTAGCACTCTTGCACCAGAGATTTGGGCATCAAGATGGCCTCTAATGAACATGGTGCAATTGAACAAAATGTAGAGCATCACGAGACGAACATTTCGACATATTAAACGCGCGAAACGGAGCTATATGTAGAGAGTTATGACATGATGAACATGGGCATATAATGTAAAAATACAAAAACTTAGGAATTTCGGGGGGGGGGGTAGAGGAAAAGTCAACCCTCGACTTTGACCCGATCTGGATCGAGCTAGGGCTCCCGAGGCGGCTCGCCGGAGCGGCGCCGGAGACGGCAGCGGGGACGAGGAGGAGGGCGACCGGAGCCGGGGCGCGGTGCGGGTTCGGGGACGGCGGCGCCCGGGTCCGGCGGAGGCGGTGGCCCACGAAACGGCGGCGATGCGGCGGCGGCGGAGGCGAGGCGACGGGCAGCGGACGGCGGAGAGGCGCGGCGGCGCCGAGGCGGCGGAGAGGCGGGCGACGGGCGGGGCGCTCGGCGGCTGCGGGCGGGGACGGGCCCGGCGGGCCGCGGGCGCGCGCGGTGGCCGGGGCCACGTGTCAGCCCGTGGTTGGTCGCGGGCGGCGGCGGGAGCGTTCGGCCGGCGGCGGACGTGTCCGGCCGCGGCGGGGAGATGGTTAGGGTTTGGGACTGCGAGAAAAATTCGGGAGAGACACATATTTATAGGTAGAGGGAGCTAGGAGAGTCCAAATGAGGTGCGGTTTTCACCCACACGATCGTGGTCGAACGACCTACAGCATGGAAGAGAGTTTGGTGGGTTTTGGGCTGTTTAGAGAGGGGTTTTGCTGCAACACACAGAAGGCATCTGCGGTTACCCGGTTAACCGTTGGAGTACCAAACGACCTCCAAATGGAACGAAACTTGACCGGTGGTCTACCGGTGGTATACCAAGGCCACTTGACAAGCCTCGGTCCATTCCGAGAACGTTTGACACCCGCTCACGAAAGAAAACAAGAGGGGTGCGCCGGAGGAGGTGGGAGCGCCGGATTGCAAAACGGACAACGGGGAAAATGCTCGGATGCATGAGACAAACACGTATGCAAATGCAATGCACATGATGACATGATATGGAATGCATGACATGGACAAAATGCAAAACGAAAGACAAAACCCGACCAGGGAGGGAATATCATAGCACATAGCCGAAAATGGCAAGAGTTGGAGTTACAAATATGGAAAGTTACATCCGGGGTGTTACAGCTCAGTAGTTGGCCTCTCGACTAATGACCACACTTGATTGCGTTCAAAACTGTTCAACTCTTCTTGCATAGCAACGAGCCAATCATTGTCCATCAATGCATCTTGTACCTTTAGAGGCTCAACACTAGACACAAACGGGAAGTGAGCACAAAAGTTTTTCAAATGTTTACGAGTGACTCTACCTTCCGATATGCCGGTGAGAATTTTGTCAACATCAACACGACCGGCCACTCGAGGCATGATGGAGGTGAGGGTTTCGCGGTGTTCAACTTCATGTCCATCATCCACGTCCTCAACATATGGATCATTAATGTGTGGTGGAAGATCTTCTTCTTCATATTGCATTTGTTGAGGTTCATCATCAATGATTGCACTTTCTTGTTCTTGCCCTTGAGGATGATCTTGTTCTTGATGATTATCATGAAGAGGAACTTGATCATCATCTTGCACCTGGTCTACGGGCGTTGGTTGAACAATAGGGTCTTGCAGTGGTATGGGTGTTGAAGTAGTTTGATGATGCGTGAAGCTTCCATCTTCTTCTTCATCATCATGAGGTTCTTGTTCCATTGGAAGAAGTGCACCAACACCTATGGTCAAGATATCTTGAGAAGAATCTTCTTCACCTACATCACTTAGATCAACTTTCTCCCCATGGGAGCCATTAAATTCATCAAACACCACGTCACAAGTTTCTACAACACATCCATTGGATTTGTTGTAGAGGCTATAGGCGTGAGAGTTTGATCCATAGCCAACAAGTATGCCCTCAATGGTTTTGGATTGAAATTTTCCTAATCGTTCTCTTTTGTTGAGGATGAAACATTTGCACCCAAATACACGAAAGTACTTGACATTCGTTTTGTTCCCAGTTAGGAGCTCATATGGTGTCTTTTCCAATACAGTGCAGAGAAAGAGCCGGTTTGATGCATGGCATGCGGTGTTGACAGCCTCGGCCCAAAAACTATGTGGCGACCTGTATTCATCCAACATGGACCTTGCCATCTCCACAAGTGTGCGCTCCTTCCTTTCTGCTACACCATTTTGTCGGGGAGTGTATGGAGCTGAATATTGATGCTCAATCCCTTCATCACTAAGAAACTCTTCCAAGGTGTAGTTCTTGAACTCAGAGCCATTATCACTTCTTATTGCCAAGATTTCTTTGTCAAACTTGCGTTGTGCTTGCTTGGCAAAATCAACAAAGGTGATCTTCATCTCGTCCTTGGATTTGAGGAA
The DNA here is from genome assembly GCF_018294505.1 of Triticum aestivum. Classification (NCBI taxonomy): domain Eukaryota; kingdom Viridiplantae; phylum Streptophyta; class Magnoliopsida; order Poales; family Poaceae; genus Triticum; species Triticum aestivum. The sequence goes on from NC_057805.1 coordinate 317,499,978, forward strand.
GAAGACCCATGTATATCTTGAGTAATCATCAACAATGACAAGCCCATACTTTTTCCCACCAAGACTATCCCATGAAGGAGGCCCAAAAAGATCCACATGAAGGACTCCAAAGGCCTTGTAGTAGACACAATATTCTTGGGTGGGTGCTTTGATTGATGTTGCTTCCCGGCTATGCATGCACTATACACACGATCTTTCTCAAAAGATACATTGGTTAGTCCAAAGATGTGATTACCCTTTAAGAGATCTTGAAGGTTTCTCATGCCGACATGGGCTAGCCAGCGATGCCATAGCCACCCCTTGTCGGCCTTGGCCATTAGACAAGTTGCATGGAATGTGCTCTCTTTCGAGAAATCAACCGTGTAAAGGTTGCCATCCAACTCTCCAACAAAGGCCACTTCGAGAGTATCTCTCTTAAAGACTTTCACATCCGTTAGTCCAAAGAGTGTATCATAACCAACAGAAGCCAATTGGCGAACATAAAGCAAATGATATTTAAGGGATTGGACAAGCATGACATTTGCAAGAGACATGTCATTTATGATAGCCACCTTGCCCAATCCGAGTACCTGTCCTTTTGATCCTCCACCAAACATAATGCTCATGAAGGGTTGAATAGCTTCCATGAAATCGTAGAGCAATTTGCTATCTCCGGTCATATGATTGGTACATCCACTATCAATCACCCATTTTACTCCACCGGAGAAGGCAACCTACACAGAATTATGACTTGGTTAGAGGCACCCATTTTGCAATGGGACCTCTCAAGTTAGTCACAAGGGTCTTAAGGACAAAATAGCATAGAACCGGAATGCATTTCGAGGACCAACGAACTTTGCACAAACTTCTCCATCCTTAGTCTTACGAAGTACATAGGATGGAGGCATGAACTATTTTGGCTTGTTGAGAGGGGGCATGCCCCTTGTGGCCTTCCCACTAACAACCTTACCTTTCTCCTTGTGCCCTTCTCGTACAAAAGTTTCTTTAGAGGGGTGGTGCACTTTTGAGAGGACGGCTTCTTCTTGCTTGTGCTTGGGTCAAACCCGAGTCCCTCTTTGGCAAACACCTCATTGTGTTGGCTCAATACCTCAATAAGGTTCTTTTGCCCTTGAGCACATGTCATGAGACCTTTCTCGATTTGAGCTTTAAGAAAGTGATTCTCCTCAAGAATAGATGCTAGATCACTACTAGAGTTAGTAGTACAAGCATCAACATTGATAATAGGAGAAGAGTAAGCCTTGGCTAGAGTTTCAAGATAAGTAAGCTTGAGCGTCTCAAAACTCTTTGTAAGAGGGGTGAGCTCTTCTTCCTTAGTCTTGAGGGACACGAATAGGAGCTCACAATCCTTAGAGAGAGAAGCATTAGACTTCACAAGCTTACTTATATCATTCATCAACTCTTCGCAAGAGTCAATAGCCTTTTTCAAGGAGGCAAGATCTTTAGTATGAACATCAATGTTTGCACCAATTTTCAAGCATAGTTCATCATTTCGTGCTTCCTCATATTGGACTTTTTGCTCAAGGATTTCATATTTTTCCTTTTCCTCGGTGACGAGGGTTTTGAGTTCCTTAATGGTGATGGTGTGCTTACTCACCATCTCCATAAGCATACGAAACATAGTGAGCTTCTTTCCTTTGAGGGAGCACATGAACTTATTTAGTTTAGCAAGCATAGGATCATCTATATCATCATCCTCATAACTATCCTCCGCATCAAGATACTCATCACTGGGAGTAGGAGGAGTGAAAAGAGGAGGGTTTGATCGTGGGGTTACCTTGACCTTGTCAGGAGAGCTTTGGTCCTCTCCATCTTCAACTACGGCCTTTGCCATTAGGCACTTGTGAGCGTTGCCCTTGTAGTCCTTCATATAGTTGTATGTGACAACATCACCACTCTTGTTGACTAGCCTCAACGTGTTTTGAGAATCTTGAGCAACTCCGGCAACACCACTAACATCATCCGGATTAGATTCTTCATGTGCAACCATTGCTTGCCCATCCCTCTTTTTGAGCTTGGAGTTCAAAGGATTTGGCAATTTATTCTTGGGAAACCTTGGTTTATCTTCTCTCTTCTCATAAGGGCACTCGTTGGAGAAGTGGTTGGTTTCTTCACAGTTGTAGCATTTTCTCACTTTCTTCTTCTGGAATCTTCCCTTGAATTTTCCCGCGCTAAACTTCTTGACAAAGAGAGCAATGTCTACATATGACGGGCTCTCATCTGAGTCAACCTCATCACCATCCTCCTCATCATCGTCTTCTTCTTCTTCATTTTGCTCTTCTTCACATACTTGCTTGGCCTTCAATGCAAGATTGATCTTTGATGTTGAGGTACCATGAATAGCAAGATGTTTTGTAGCATTTGCCTTTGACTATTAAAATAGTTGGAAGGTGGATATGATGTCATCCGGAGTCATTTCCTTGAAGCCATGGTGTTGTCTTATGTCCCACACCATTTGGTGATGATACGGAGCAAGAGCGTGAAGCAACTTATCCACGAGAAATCGCGTAGTCAAGTTGAATCCATCTTGTGTCTTGTCACATTCACATGACTCAATGTCGGCGGTGAGAGTCCTGAGACGCTCAAGAAGTTGCTTGGGAGATTCACCTTTCTCCATACAAAAGTTTTGCAATTTCCCCTTGGCAATCTCATATTGAGCAAGCCGGAGAGTGGAGGTACCGGTCTTGGTTCTCACAATGGTATCCCATAATTCCTTGGCACTTGTGATGTGTATGTATGTGTCGGATCTGAGGTTCCGTCAAAACCCTTAAGGTTCGAACTCTGGGGTGCGCGCGAAGTTCTTTCCCTCCTACCGATCCACGCCCTAGCTCGCTAAGATCTCGCGGACGAACTCGACGAACTCGCAACACAGAAAGACACGAGATTTATACTGGTTCGGGCCACCGTTGTGGTGTAATACCCTACTCCAGTGTGTGGTGGTAGATTGCCTCTTGGGCTGATGAAGAACAGTACAAGGGGAAGAACAACATCCTGAGGTTGAGGTGTTCTTGCGCTCTGCGGACTTGTGTGGATGAGATGGCTCTGAATGAGTTCAACCTCCCTCTACTGTGATAGCTAGCTCTACTTATATAGGCCCTGGTCCTCTCTCCAAATATTGAGCGGGAAGGGAGCCAACAACGGCGGGCAAATTTGAAAGGGGACAACTAGTACAAGCTATCCTGACAAAAGTGGTCTTCGCCTGCAAAAGGTTCTGGTGATGACGCCGTCTTGGGCTCCATGGTGACCTCCGTCTTGCCGTCCTGCTGGTCTCGGTCTCGTTGCACCGATATGGTAACCTTTGCCTGACGCCTCGGTACTCCGCGCCTGCGCTTGCCTCCTTAGCACCAAAGAGGAAACAAGGACGCTGTGCGCGCGGGCGCCCGCCTGGTACCGATCGTCATGGCTCACGTCACGAGAACCTCGCGAGGTTCGCCCCGCCTTGATATCTCCGCTCCTCTCGAGGTAGCCTGGTGAGGCCGCTCCTGAGGAGGTCCTGCGTCGTCCGCCTCGCGAGGCTTGGCCCCTCGCGAGGGTCTTGAATGCCTTGTTGATGAAGGTGGGCCATACAGGCCTGCTAGCAAAGCCACGCCATGGGCCGCAGGCAGGCAAGTCTGGGGACCCCCGTTCCCAGAACACCGACAGTAGCCCCTGGGCCCAAGGTGCACTCGGGCTTGGCTTCGAGGCGAAGCCAAAGGTCAAGTACGTAGCGCCGCGGGCCCCAAAAGCCTGCGGCCTCGGTTGACGCGTGGCGGTTGATTGGACGTGGACGTCTCCACTTCCCCATGCTGCCTCGGCAACTGCCCGACTTGACAAGTCCCTGCAACATGCAAGGAAAACCATCATTACCTGTGATCGTGGGAGGCGCCGGTTGGTCTTCTTCCGCTATATATGGGGAGGGGGGCGGAGCCCCCATCGCCCATCTCTTCCTTGGTCGCTTGCTTCTTCCTCCTTGCTCCACCGCTAGCAGTAATGGCGCCGCCGAAGAGGTTCTCCGCCGCAGAGAAGGGCAAAACCCCTCGGGAGGGACCCGGCTCCCCGGCGCCCAAGCGAGGACGTGGCTGTCCCCGCAAGCATGCCGTGACCCCCGCCGTGGCCCCCGGCTCTCGGGGTGGCGCCGCAGTGCGCGGCAGGGGTCGCGGTAGTCCTGTCGATGAGAGGAGACGTGCCATGGTTGCGCGACCTCCCCGGCCGCGGTTCCAAGCGTCAAAGGTGCTGCCAGAGTTCGCTGTCTGGTCGGAGGATCCGGCCGGCAGCTGGCTCTAGCTTCCCGCTTCTTTGCCGACGAGCTGCCGACCTTCGGTCCAGGCGGGCTCTGGCTGCAGGCAGACGGCTGCTGCAACCGAGCTTCTTGGGTCGCGGTCGAGGTCTCCGTCACAGGCAACATAGCTCTAGCCTGCGGTTGGCAGACGTTCGCCCGCGCACGCGGCCTGGCAAGGCGGTGCACCCTCCACTTCAAGTTCGACGGCGACACAACCCTCTTCGTGAGGTGTTCGGGGAAGACGGTCACCGCGCCGGATGCTGCCCCGAGGTGAACGACAGCGAGGAGGTGCTCAGCCTTGGCGATGGTCGGGACGAGGAGGAGGACGAGCCCGGCCGCGCCTCGTCTGGCTATGGTGGCTCCTCCCTTGGCGACAGTTCCAGCAGCGGCAGCCTAGATCAGCCGCCGCGCCCGCTTCGAAGGTGGTAGTGGGTCGTCTCGCCGCCGTGCATCGGTGAAGCGCGAGGAGGGGTCCGACTAGACCCGGGACGTCACCAAGGCCCTGCCCCCATCGGCTGCTGCAGGGGCAATCGCCGCTTTTGTTATGTTCCCCCTTTCTTTCCTGCATCGAAAGGAAACCAGCATGGGCCAGGAGGGGCGTGTATCAAACCATAACTTATTAATCATTATGCTACGCTTGTTGTTTCAGTGTTGTGTGGCTATTTTGCGCAAACATAACTTAGCCTGGTGCATTCGGGGCGCTCTCCTCCTTACGAGGCGTTTATTTCCTCGTGTCCGTCCTGACCTTGTGGTCTGCGATTGCTCAGGAAATGCAAAAAATTTGTTAGGGAGTTTGCCAGGAGACTTATCGTTCACCCAAGCCTTGACCTGACGCTTTGTATCGCGGTACCCGTGGGGCACGGATTAGGAGAGATGCGCCAGCTTTCAGGCTCGAACAAGGGTGGCTCGCGAGAACGAGAAGGCAGAGAGAAGAAAAATGCTCGCGAGGTCGCCTGCCTAGCCCCCCTCGCGAGGTATGCGAGAGAGAAAACACGAGCGAACCAGAGCCGGAAAATGCGGTAAGAGGCAAGGGAATCGAATCAGCAAGGAACACCAAAAGCAAACTTCGATTAAGGAAAAGCGAGCCCACTACGGAAAGCAAATGAAAAGCCGCGTCCGGCACCTAATCTAGTCTTCTCACCAGCGCGGAGCTAAGTGCTGCTAGCGTGAGAGGGAGCCCTAGGGCCTGAGGCCGGCGCTCCTGAGACTCCGGGGCGTGTACAGCCCCACTCATTATTACGTGAGAGTGTCACGGGCGGTGATTCTTCACAGGCTCCGGGCCTTCTTCACAGGCTCTGGGCCTTTCTTCACAGGCTCTGGGCCTTGCTTCATGGGTAGAACTTCCGGAGGTGCTGGATGTTCCAGGCGTTCTGGATAGGTATCCCGTCCCGTGTCTCCAGGCGCGCGGCGCCAGGCCTGGAGACATGGATGACCCTGAACGGGCCCTCCCACATGGGTGAAAGCTTGTGCAGCCCTTCCCTGGAGAGGACCCGCCTCAGGACAAGGTCGCCCACCTCGAGCGTCCTGGAGCAGATGCTGCGGCAGTGGTATCGCCGCAGCGCTTGTTGGTACCTTCCCGCCCTCAGTGCAGCTTCGCGACGACACTCCTCCCCCAGCACGAGGTCCATCCCCCGCGTGGCGTCCTACTACGTTTCATTGAACGCCAGGACCCGTGCGGAGCGATGCTTAACCTCGTGAGGAAGGACTGCTTCAGCTCCGTAGACAAGGAAGAATGGGGTCTCGCCCGTTGGCTTGGTGGCGGTGGTGCGGATTGACCACAGCACGGACTAGAGCTCGGTGTGCCAGCCCCTGCCATAGGCCTCGAGCTTCTTCTTGAAGGTCCTGGTCTTGAGGTCCCTCAGGACCTCCGCGTTGGCGCGTTCGGCCTAACCATTGCTCCTGGGGTGTGCCACCGAAGCGTAGCAGATCTGCGTTCCAAGGTTAGCACAGTAGGTTTTGAAGAGGTTACTAGTGAACTGCGAGCCATTATCTGTGATGATGCAGTTCGGGACCTTGAAGCGGCTCACGAGGCCCTTGATGAAATTGACAGCAGAGCCAGCTGGGATGGTACGGACGGCTTCCACTTCCGCCCACTTGGTGAACTTGTCGATGGCGACGTAGAGGTAGCGGTAGCCCCCAGGCGCTCGAGGGAACGGGCCCAGGATGTCCATCCCCCAGACTGCGAATGGCCACGTGAGCAGAATGGTTTGCAGGCCCTGAGCCGGCTGATGAATTTGCTTGGCATGGAACTGGCAGGCTTCACAGGACTTCACCAGCTCAGCCGCGTTGTTGAGCGCAGTTGGCCAGTAGAACCCACTACGGAACACCTTGCCGACGAGGGTCCTTGATGACGAGTGGTGCCCGCAGTCTCCACCGTGTATGTCAGTTAGCAGCTCCTTCCCCTGGTCCCTAGAAATGCAGCGCATGGAGATGTCGTTTGGCCGCTTCTTGTACAACTCACCATCCTGGATGTAGTACGCCGTGGCTTGCCGAACCACACGTTGTGCATCCTCCTCATTCTCTGGCAGCGCCCCTTGCATCAGATATTCCTTGAATTCCTTGGTCCAGCACCCCTCCTGAGGCTCGAGTGCCAAGAGCAGGAGAGCTCCTGAGGTCGGGCCACAGGCTAGGGCTCCTGAGGTAGGAGGCTGTGGGAGCTCCTCCCGAGGCTGAGACGTGCTTGACAGTGGTGGTGTCGCCGATGGCTTGAAGAGCCGTTCCTCAAAGACACCGGGCTCTTGTGGCTGCCGCTTGGATGCCCTCCTGGCGATGTCGTCGGCTTCCTTGTTGGTGCCCCGGGGCACGTGCTGCAGCTCCAGGCCCAGGAACTGCTTCTCCATCTTGTGCACCTCCGCGAGGTATGCCTCCATATGCTCGTCCTTTGGCTCGTATACTTTGTTGGAGAAGTTGACGAGGAGCTGCGAGTCGCCTCTAACGATAAGGCGCTTCACTCCCAGAGCTGCTGCGGCCTTCAGGCCAGCTATGAGGCCTTCGTATTCCGCGATGTTGTTGGAGACCTTCTCGCCCTGCTGAAAGCAGAGCTGCACGGCGCAGTAGAGCTTATCCTGAGTGGGCGAGATGAGTACTGCTCCAGCCCCTGCGCCCTGGTGCGCGAAGGCGCCATCGAAGTACATGACCCAACCGTCTGGTGCTTCACTTCCTAGCGAGGTGGACCGGTCTTCGCCTACCCCAAGTGTCGGGACATCCGTCCATTCCGCCACAAAATCAGCGAGCGCGGCTCCCTTGATGACCCTGGTTGTGCTGAACTCTAACTGGAATGCTTGCAGCTCGATGTTCCACTCGGCGACCCTCCCAGCAGAGTTGGGGCTCCTGAGCACCCTCTCCAACGGGTAGGCTGAGACGACCTTGATGGGGTGGCCCTGGAAGTAGTGCCGCAACTTGCGCGTGGCCACCAAGAGTGTGAGCAGGAGCTTCTGAGGCATGGGATATCGTGCCCTTGCGTCCCGCAACACCGTCCTGACAAAGTACACCGGGTACTCGACAAGGGCTGGTGCATTGGTGAGGCTTGTATCTTGCGGGGGCCCGGACGTCTCCTGAGGTGGTGGAGCTCCTGGTGCCTGGTCGCTTGCGGGGCTCTCTGTGACATCGTCCTGCCGAGCTTGGTCTTCTGTTGACGCCGTTGCGGCTCCCGCGGCGCCCTCCTGATCTTGCATCATTTCAGCCGCAGCGCGCCCTTGGCTTGGTCCTCCTCCCGAACCGCCACCAATGCTGCACTGGCGGAGTACAGGGTAGCGGCGAGGTAGAGCACCAGGGGCTCGAGAGGCCGAGGCGCCACCATCACCGGTGGGCTAGTTAGGTATCTCTTGAGGTCTTGGAAGGCTTGGTTGGCCTCCGGGGTCCACTCAAACGGGCCTTTCTTCGTCATCAGCTTGAAGAAGGGCAAGGCGCGTTCTCCTAGCTTGGAGATGAAGCGTCCCAACGCGGTCACCCGACCAGCCAGCTTCTGCATTTCTCTGAGGGCCTGCGGTGGGCTCATGTCCTCAATGGCTTTGATCTTCTCCGGGTTCGCCTCGATCCCTCCGTGGGACACGAGGAATCCCAGCAACTTGCCGGAAGGGACACCGAACACACACTTCTCCGGGTTAAGCCGCAAGTTCACCTGGCGCAGGCTCTCGAAGGTCTCTTCCAGGTCTTGGATCAGGGTCCTCGCCTCCCGAGATTTCACCATGATGTCGTCGACGTAGGCCTGTGTGTTTCTTCTGAGTTGTTGCCCTAAGGCGATGTGCATCAGTCGCTGAAAGGTGGCACCCGCGTTGTGCAATCCAAAGGGCATGCAGGTGTAACAGTACACCCCACACGGGGTCAGGAAGGCTGTCTTCTCCACATCTTCTACCGCCATCTTGATCTAGTGATATCTTGAGAACGCATCCAGGAAGCACATCAGGTCACACCCGGCGGTGGAGTCGACGATCCGGTCGATGCATGGGAGGTGGAACGGATCTTGGGGGCAGGCTTTGTTAAGGTTGGTGAAGTCGACGCACATCCGTTCCTTCCCGCCTTTCTTCGGCACTACGACGGGGTTCGCCAGCCACTCGGGATACCGAACCTCGCGAGTGGCACCCGCTGCCGCCAGCTTGCGGGTCTCTTGGACGATAAAGGCTTGCTTCTCTGTGGACTACCATCTTGCCCGCTGCTTCACGGGGCGTACATTGGGGCATACCCTTAAATGATGCTGAATCACTTCTCTCGGGACTCCCACCAGCTGATTGGGCTCCCACGCGAATATATCCTTGTTCGCGCGCAAGAACTTCACCAATGCTTCATCTTGACCTTGGTTGAGGCTGGCACCTATGGTGAAGGTGGATCCTAAGGACCCGTCCTCGTTGACCAGCACCTGCTTGGTTTCTGCCTTGTCTTGGGTGAACAACTTCTTCTTCTTGGTAGGTGCGGCCTCCTTGGCCTCAGGGGTACCGGCGCCGGCGGGCTGTGCCGCCGCTGTGGTCTTGAAGGCGAGCTTGAGTGTCGTCACTGCCTCCTTGGTGTCCCCTTTGATGGTGAGGACACCTTTGCTTCCAGGCATCTTCATGAGATTATAGGCCGAATGAGTCGCCGCCATGAACTGGGCAAGAGCTGGGTATCCCAGAGAGTGGTCAGCGCCGCCACCAACTCCTGAGAAAGGCTTGCTGAGGGTGAGCCGCTCGAGCGGCACGTGAAGGAGGCTGAAGGCTTCCACGAAGAGGAAGTTGAGGCCGGCACCGCCTTCGATGAGGGTCTTGGTGACGGCCACGTGGCATATGGTGGGCATGCAGAGCATTGGAAGCATGCCCGTGCCAGTGGTGGAGTTGGGGTGGTCTTCCGAGCTGAAGGTGAGGTCGGCCTCCGACGCAGCCCAACCCGGCGGAGCCCCCGGGCGTTTGGAAGCGGCACCAATCTAGCGGAGGAACGGCTTGACGTGGCGATCTGAAGGCGGTGCTTGAGAGCCGCCCAGCAGGGCCGCAACTGCGTGGTGCGCCAGTACCGCGTAGCGAGCAATGAAGAGGTCGCGGAGTTCCCCCCAGGACGCCACCGTGGATCCAGGGAGGTTGAGCAGCCAGGCGCGTGGCTCGCCAGCGAGGGCCATGGGGAGCCAGTTGGCCATGACCTTGTCGCCGCCCCCGGCCTCGAGGACAGCCTCCTCGTATGCCAACAGGAAAGCCGACGGGTCCGTCGCGCCATCGTAGCGCGGCGGCATCTCCGGCTTGAACTTGGTTGGCCACCGCACCCGCCGCAGGGCCGGGGCCAGGGCTCGGAGCCCCCTGGCCTCGTCATCGATGCCGGCCGTCGGAGGCGATGACGGGGCGCCTGCCATGCGGGCGGAGCGCAGATCGACGGAAGGGAGGCTACGTCGCACCCCTACTTGGCGCGCCAAATGTCGGATCTGGGGTTCCGGCAAAACCCTTAAGGTTCAAACTCTGGGGTGCACGCGAAGTTCTTACCCTCCTACCGATCCACGCCCTAGCTCGCTAAGATCTCGCGGACGAACTCGACGGACTCGCAACATAAAAGACACGAGATTTATACTGGTTCGGGCCACCGTTGTGGTGTAATAACCTACTCCAGTGTGTGGTGGTGGATTGCCTCTTGGGCTGATGAAGAACAGTACAAGGGGGAGAACAGCCTCCTAACGTTGAGGTGTTCTTGTGCTCTGCGGACTTTTGTGGGTGAGATGGCTCTGAATGAGTTCAACCTCCCTCTACTGTGATGGCTAGCTCTACTTATATAGGCCCTGGTCCTCTCCCCAAATATTGAGCGGGAAGGGAGCCAACAACGGCGGGCAAATTTAAAAGGGGACAGCTAGTACAAGCTATCCTGACAAAAGTGGTCTTCACCTGCAAAAGGCTCTGGTGATGACGCCGTCTTAGGCTCCATGGTGACCTCCGTCTTGCCGTCCTGCTGGTCTCGGTCTTGTTGCACCGATATGGTAACCTTTGCCTGACACCTCGGTACTCCGCGCTCGCGCTTGCCTCCTTAGCACCAAAGAGGAAACAAGGACGCTGCGCACGCTGGCGCCCGCCTGGCGCCCGCCTGGTGCCGATCGTCATGGCTCACGTCACGAGAGCCTCGCGAGGTTTGCCCTGCCTTGATATCTCCGCTCCCCGCGATGTAGCCTGGTGAGGCCGCTCCTGAGGAGGTCCTGTGTCGTCCGCCTCGCGAGGCTTGGCCCCTCGCGAGGGTCTTGAATGCCTTGTTGATGAAGGTGGGCCGTACAGGCCTGCTAGCAAAGCCGCGCCGTGGGCCATAGGCAGGCAAGTCTGGGGACCCCCGTTCCCAGAACGCCGACAGTATGGTCTCCTTTGCTTGTCAGTCATACCTCTTCTTATGCACATGGTTGCTGTGTCGTTGAGATTCTTGTCGTATACCTCTCTTGGAGTAAGATTCTTTAGGTCAACAGCTTGGTAGCCATACTCCAAGATCTCCAACATCTCATCATTTCCATATCGAAGATGATCCTGCATAGCAACTCTCCACAAAGCAAAATCGGTAGTTTCATCAAGTAAAGGAGGTTTCCCTTGAGGGTTATAATTTGGTTTCTATATTTGAGGTCTTGCATAAAGCCAAGGAACACTGGAGTGTTCATTGCTAGGAGGTTGTTGGCCAAGTGAAGGAGTAGGCACAGCTAGCCTCGAGGCCGCACCACCAGAAAGTGGTGCAAGCATCATGGTTAGTGTGGCTAACCTCATTTGGACCAAGGCCTCAAGAGAGGCATCATGCTCCTCCTTTTGCTTAGCAAGAGCTCGTTCCAGATCCTCTAAAGTGAAGGACTTGGCTTCCGTGGAAGACGCGCCCGTATTCTTCGAATCTGCAACAAGGGGAGTCCCATCGGGGTTCATCTCGATCTAGGGCGGTTAAGCCACAAGAATAGAGCACAAGGCTCTGATACCAATTGAAAGGATTGAGATGGACCTAGAGGGGGTGAATAAGTACAATTACAATTTTTAATTATTACTTAGCAATTTTAGGCAATAGTGCGGAATATGAAAGTGAGACTAACAATTGCAAGTGTGGTGCTAAGAGCTAAACAAGATAAACAAGTAACACAAGTATGTAAGTAAGCAAGCACAATACGATATAAGTAAGTGCTAAGAGACAAGTAACCACAAGTAGAGAGTTAGGGTTAGGAATAAACGCAACTCCGGGAGATGAGGATGTATGCCGATGTTCACTTCCTTGGAGGGAAGCTACATCACTGTTAGAGAGGTGGATGTTACCATGAAGGCACACCAACACCACGAAGGCTCACCCTATTCTCCCTTTGAGACAACACCACGAAGGCGTTTCTCAACCACTAGTGGTAGACCTTGGGGTGGTCTCCAAACCCTCACAAACTTTTCCAGGGGTAATCACAATGGTCAATTCCTCTCCGAAAGACTCCTACCGCCTAGGAGTCTCCAACCTCCAAGAGTAACAAGAACGATGGGGAAAAGCTCAAGACTTGTGCAAATCATGAATTCCTTTGGTGCAAAGAAGGGGAAGGAGTGGATCTATCACTTGGTCGGACAACTTCTCTCAAATGCTCTCAAATCCCTTGGGATCTAAGATTTGGTGTGGAGGAGTGAGAGAGAGAGTGAAATGTGTTCCAAGGTTTGTTCAAAGTGAATGGTCAACCCTCTCCCGTGGGGGAGAAGGGCTATATATAGTGTGAGCACAAATATGGCCATTTTAGTGCAAGTGAACGGGCAGGCCGGGCATCCGGGCTAGGGGCCGGACATCCGGCCTGGCAAGCCACTCGAAGAACAAAGGCAGAAACAGAGCAGAAAGCAGAGGGGTCGGACATCCAGGGGCCAAGCCCGGACATCCGGCAAGTCAGGAAACCCCGGACATCCGGCACATGGCCGGACATCCGGAAAATTTACCAAATCAGAAACGGCCTCTGGATAGCACAGCCCGGACAACCGGCAGGGAAGCCTGAAAATCCAGGGTGCACGGGAAGCCCGGACATCCGGCATAGAGGGCCGGATATCCGGCAATCTGCACCAGCACAAAGTGCTCTCTGGACAGCTAGGCCCGGATATTCAGCAAGCAGGCCGGATATCCGGCGTGAGGCCCGGACATCTGGCTTGGAGCCCGAACATCCGGCAGGCCAGAGACAGAAACATGAAGATGGTGCATGTGCATATATGATAAGGAAGTTTGTGGCAAGAGCAAGCCTTTAACTAACTGTTGGCGTTCTGGGAACGGGGGTCCCCAGACTTGCCTGCCTGCGGCCCACGGCATGGCTCCACAAGCAGGCCCGTACGACCCATCTGCACCAGCGAGCACTCAAGACCCTCGCGAGGGGCCAAGCCTCGCGAGGCGGGCGACACAAGACCCCCTCGGGAGCGGCCTCCACAGGCTGGCTCGCGAGGGGCGGAAAGATCAAGGCAAGGCAAACCTCGCAAGGTTCCAATGATGCAAGCCATGACGATCGAGACCAGGCGGGCGCTAGCGTGCATAGTGTCGTTGTTTCCTCTTTGGTGCTAAGGAGGCGAGCGCAGGCGAGGAGTACCGAGGCGTCAAGCAAAGGTTTCCATATAGGTGCAATGAGACCAAGACCAGCAGGACGGCAAGACGGAGGTCACCGTGGAGCCCAAGACGGCGTCGCCACCAGAGCTTTTGGCGGGCGAAGACTACTTTTGTCAGGGTAAGTTGTACTAGCTGTCCCCTTTCAAATTGGCCGTTGTGGCATCCCTTCCCGCTCAATATTTGGGAAGAGGACCAGGGCCTCTATAAATAGGACTAGCCACCACAGTAGGGAGGGGGACGGAGAGAGAGATCGGATCCTCAACCTCACACCCACAAGTTCACCAAGCACAAGAACACCTCTCCTCAGGAGGTTGTTCTTCCCCTTGTACTGTTCATCCTCAGCCCAAGAGGAAATCCACCACCACCACACTGGAGTAGGGTATTACACCACAACGATGGCCCGAGCTAGTATAAATCTTGTGTCCTCGTGTGTTGTGAGTTCGTCGTGCCTAGCTTAGAGATCACGAAGTGTGTGAGGCGTGATCGGTGAGGGGGAGATCTTCGCGCGCACCCCAGTGTTCGAACCTTAAGGGTTTTGCCGGAACCCGAAATCTGACATTTGGCGCGCCAGGTAGGGGTGTGCCGGAGTTTTTCCTTCACTGACCCGCGTCCCATCGCTTCGTCGCAACCATGTCGGACGCTCGTCGTGCCCGCGCTGAGCGCCGGAAGCCCTCACCGCCCGTGTCGCCCAGACGGCTCCTGTCGGCGGGCCTCCCCGTCATTCTCCGTCACCCGCCGCCACCGGCCCGGCGGGGAACGAGCAGCAAGCATCCTCGCTGCACCCCTCGGTGCGGCGGGACGGCCGCACCGCCACTCCATCGCTGACCCCTGCCGGTTCGTCGTCTCACGCTCGTCGCGCTCCCACGGACGCGCGGGCTGCGCTGCTCATGGCGCACGAGCTCCTGCGTTACCGCCCTGTCGACGACCTCTATGAGGACTGGCTGGACCGCATCGCCGAGCTCGTCAGCGCCGCAGGGGGCTCCCATGCACCGTCCCTCTCACTGCCTTGTCCACTGCCAGCTACGGGCGACGTAGCTCACGGAGCACCTCGACCACCTCTACACCAAGACGGTGCCCTGGCGCCAAGACACGCGGCCCCCACTACAAAAAATACACTTCCATGATGATACGTGTTTGTCATGCATATACATCCATGACAAATTTATGACAGAATCAAGATAGTCATACCTGTGCTGTCATAGAAGTGTTCCATGACATTACCAAAATTATCATCACGGAAGTGTCCACTTCCATGATGATAAATCGCGCGTCACAGAAGTGCTTTTGTCAAGGGTGACCGACATGTGGCATCCACCGTAACGGAACGCCGTTAAGCTATCGGGTCCAGTTTGGATCCGATAACCCGTTAACAGCCCGGACCAATGGGGATTTTCCACATGTAAAATCATCATTGGCCGGAGGAAACACGTGTTGCCTCACGGTTGGGACAGATGTCATCCACTCATTGGACAGGAGGCGCCTATGATAGGTCGACACGTGGCACGGCCCAACAGTGGCCCATTCCGGTGAAAAAGGCCGGCCCAGTAAAAAATAGCAGGCCGGCCCATATAAGGCCTACTTGTGTCAGGTCCATTTAAGCCCACGGCCCATACGAGATGTGCCAATTCGGCCCGTCAACGGCCCGTTAAAGATTTGACACCATTGCAGCCCATCGTCAGTTCGAGCCCGTTAACAGCCCGCTATATATTTGGGCTCAATATCGGCCCGATGAGATTTCGGCCTGTTAACGGCCCATTCAGTGGATGGGCCAATTTTCACGATGTACATCTTTCGGCCTTTTAGCGACCCATTTAAATATTGGGCTAATTTCCGGCCCGGTGTGTCTTTCAGCCTGTTGACGGCCCATAAATCAGTTGGGCCATTTGTAGTCGGACCTGAGTTTCGGCCTTTTAGCGACCCATTTAAGTGTTGGGCCAATTTCCGGCCCGGTGTGTCTTTCAGCCTGGTGACGGCCCATATATCTGTTGGGCCATTTGTAGTCGGACCTGAGTTTTGGCCTTTTAGCGACCCATTTAAGTGTTGGGCCAATTCCCGGCCCTGTGTGCCTTTCAGCCTGTTAACGGACCATAAATGAGTTGGGCCATTTGTAGTCGGACCTGAGTTTTGGCCTTTTAACGGCCCATGCCCTTCATGGTCCAATACCAGCCCGGTTTCTCTTTCGGCCTGCTAAAGGCCCACAACACAGTTGGGCCATTTACAATACGACCTGACTTTCGGCCTCTTAGCGGCCCATGCTCTTCATGGTCCAGTACAAGCCCGCTGTCTCTTTCGGCCTGCTAAAGGCCCACAGTATAGTTGGGCCATATGTAGCCCGAACTTAGTAACGGCCCGTGAAATCAATTGGGCCCACCTGTTGCCCGCTTCGATGTCAGCCTGTTAACGACCCGGGAGTTAAGAGGGCCGACCATTAACTTTCGGCCTGGTAACGGCCCATTAACTTAATGGGCCCACTAAAGTTCGTACATGTCTTTAGGCCAAATTAGATAATTTGAGCCCATTACGACGAGCAATTATGCACAGGACCAAAACCGATCAAGCAAAGGTACGGCATACAGGGAAAAACGTTGCACATCCAGCATATATTACAGGAAATTACATCCACTCGGCAATCAAAGATTGATGCCAGTGCAAATAAATGAACAGAACCTAACGATCTACAACGTCACAATCTGCAACCTCAGCACGGATGACGCCCATAAGCATGTGGGCAAGTTCTTGCTGCTTTGCTACACTGTCTCTGAAAACATTGATCAGTTGTTGTGTCGCACGACTCTGCACCTCTGATTCCTCCACCATTTCCATCATTCCTTCAGCCATTAATTGGTTCACAAACATACATTTTTTCCGTTGCATTCGAGACAGAGGATACTGAACAGATTCAGATGGCGATTTTGGCAGGCTTGTATTATTGATAGTGGAGAGTGTCTCGACCACTGCATCATAACATAAATTAGGAGGGGAACCAAACAGATTAATCATGAGTTATTGGCATATTACCTGGCCTAGATTTATTGGAAAGAAACAATGGGGTTGCCTTGCTGTTTTCAGAGTTTGTCTTCTTATCTTCAGCAGCCTGCACCAAATTAAGACACTAGCATTGCTATCATTGGCCAAGTCAGATAATAGGAAAGCAACATTGGCACAACGAACGTTTGGGCAACTAGCCAACACCAAATTAACACAATATGGCACAGCTATCATCAGCCAGGTAAGGTAATACGAAAGCAACATTGACACAATGAATGAATGGGCAACCAGAGCAGCACTACAATTCAGTAATGTGCATGATATGAGATAGTACACTCATGCAGCTCAGTATGCAAAACTACCAGGCAGTTTTCTTTACAAAAATCAACATTGGCGCCTTTAACATTTTGCTACAACTAATTTTAGATCAGACAAAGGTTGGATTCACGCCGATTAACAAAATACATGCTGATGTAAAAATATAGTGATATACAACAGGTACTTACATCAGCATTGGAGCACAGAGAATTCCCGCAAGATATTTTCCTCGAATACAATGCCAATGAAGGAAATCTTCTATCATTTAACCTTATTTTCTAAAAGAGAGATGGGTAAGAAACATGTAGAAAATATGATCAGAATGCTATAAAATTTCATGATGCGAGGATACGCACACGCTTCTTAGAATGGAGTTGACATTCTTTTGCTGGACTGGAGCGGACTAGTTCTTTGGCCACTGGAATCTGCTTATTATCAGTGGGAGTTGGGTTTCTCTGTGCTGGAGCAGTATCTATGAAAAATGGAGTTGGTTTATTATCTCCTGGCGTTTGGATCTTTTGCAAAGACCTGGTTTGTAACCCTTCAGATTCTAACATAGCCGTCTTCCCCTTGCATGCCTTATATAGAAGAATGGTGCTTCAATTATAAAACATGCTACAGCAGAGATGGAATAGGTACTGAAGAATAGAAAGGCATGACATATTGACATGTATTCCCTCCATCCGGAAATAAATGGATGGGTCTAGGCGTATTTCAGTTCTAGATACATCCAGTTTTATCCATTTCTGCGACATGTAATCCGGACGGAGGGAGTATGATGTAAGAGCTAGGGATACGACAGGACAACACAGTAAAAAAACACTGAAAACCCACTGCAGAACCAAAGTAATCAAACCCACTGATATGAGATAGTACACTCATGCAGCTCAGGATGCAAAACTACCAGGCAGTTTTCCTTACAAAAATCAACATTGTGGCCTTTAATCATACATTTTGCTACAACTAAATTTAGATCAGATAAAGGTTGGATTCACGCCGATTAACAAAATACATGCTGATGTAAAAATATAGTGATATACAACAGGTACTTACATCTGCATTGGAGTACAGAGAATTCCTGCAAGAATCTTTCCTCACAGACGATACCAGTGCAGAAATTCTTCTATCTGTTAAGCTTATTTTCTAAAAGAGAGATGGGTAAGAAACATGTAGAAAATATGATCAGCATGCTATAAAATTTCATGATGCAAGGATACGCACACGCTTCTTAGAATGGAGTTGACATATTTTTGCTGGACTGGAGCGGACTAGTTCTTTGGCCACTGGAATCTGCTTATTATCAGTAGGAGTTGGGTTTCTCTGTGCTGGAGCAGTATCTATAAAAACTGGAGTTGGTTTATTATCTCCTGGCGTTTGGATCTTTTGCAAAGACCTGGTTTGTAACCCTTCAGATTCTAACATAGTCGTTCCCCTTGCATGCCTTGTATAGAAGAATGGTGCTTCAATTATAAAACATGCTACAGCAGAGAGATGGAATAGGTACTGAAGAATAGAAAGCCATGACATATTAACATGTATTCCCCCCATCTGGAAAAAATGGATGGGTCTAGGCGTATTTCAGTTCTAGATACATCCTTTTTTATCCATTTCGGCAACATGTAATCCGGACGGAGGGAGTATGGTGTAAGAGCTAGGGATACGACAGGACAACACAGTAAAAAAACACTAGTTGAATGTAAAACTGTATGCTAGCGGAATACGTACATAAAAAACTAACGCAACATACACATGTATGATTGGGAAACTAAGATGGCATTGCAACAGAGCACTAAAACAACACTTCAATGTAAAAAAACATGGTATGGTAGATAGATGAAGTACATACTGATGAATAACAATGCATAAGATATTCAGAAGCATGATGTCCAAATTAAGCAGATGGCATTGCGATAGAGCAAGGACCTTGTGGGGTGAAGAGGATTCAACATCTTTCTGCAAGTCTTCTGAAGAACTGCCTTTACATGTTCCATCATATTGGGTATCATTGACATCAAGTTTATTGGCCTTTACATTGCTCCGTGAGGTTCTTGTGGATATATCAGTGTGTGCAATTATATCTGACATGCATGGAAGACAACTAGTAGTTAGATTTATGTAATGAGTGCCTGTAGGAGACGACATAAATAGTAGGACTGGGGTTAACTAGCAGCAACAGGTCTCAAAAACTAAAGGGAGAACACAGATGAAAGCTACAGAATATGTATCGTTTGTACTCGAGATTAACTAGATGGCACACAAAAGTATTAAAGAACAACATAGGTAATACTAGAAGTGGTATAATACTATAATCACCAGCCTGTGGGATAGCATTGGCTGATGGATGATAACTATGGAACAGCGTTACCTAAAGAACAAGTATCTTAGCTGAACTATGGAACAACGTTAACTCCTGAACAAGACCCGTAAGAGATCAGCATGAATATACAGTGAAATGTGATAATCTATTTTCCATGCTTAGATGAATAACAAAGCCATAAATGTTGCACACAAGTAAGATGAGGGTACAACCTATCTGGCCGCCATCCATAGGAGTGAGCATCATGTGCTGACTTGTCGATGGCCCTGCAGTTGTTGTGGCTGTCCATGTCGGGCACGCGCATTCGATGCAGGGAACTGTTGAGTGGGGACTATAGCTCCCTTCTGGTGTATGCTTCCCTTGTTGGAGCAGCTGCGGTGAGTCGGAAGACGGTGTGGCTGAAGATGCAGATAACGCATAATGTTAAGAACGACACATCTCTTTGATCTGAAGAAATACACTAAGAGATCAACAGCAAGGTACGAGAGTGGTCACACGTCTGTTGACTGAGACTAAATTGGGGTCACACGATTTTATTTTATTTTGGTACTGTCCGATCTACGCCGGATGGCTTGATGGCCGTCTTGTGCCTCCCGGCTGACACTGTTAGGAATCTTCCCCGAAGAGCCAGCGACCAACGGCAGAGCAGCTTGCCTCCGCCGTCCGTGGCCCCGGCCAAAACCCCGCTCCCCGCCCCACCGCACTGCCGTGGTTGCGCCGCCCCCGGGCCAATCCACAAAGACTCCCCGTCATCCAGATCCGGCGGCGGCAGTACCTTGAACCCACGCAACTCTAAGATAGCCATCTAAGCGCTGCTTCCGCGGCGAACTTGCGGCCCCGCACCCTTACGTTAGACACCAGCCAACCGGCAGCCTAGGAGCTCCGCCGCCTCGAGGGGTGCTGCTTCCCATTGGGAATCGATTGGCCCAGAATAAAAATTCAGACAACTGACGCCTAAATAAAGTGATTTGAGATGAGGGTGCGACCTATCTGGCGGCATGGTGAAGTAGGCAGGTCCAGCTGCCGAGTCGGTGAGGCCGGCGCGGTTGCGGTGGCCACCGGCGGCAGGGAAACAGCGATGTCGCGACGGTCGACGGCTACGGGGAAGCAGCGCCGGGACTCTGGACGGATCCGAAGTTGGAGCCGCTCCGGCGCCGTGAACAACGGCGGGGGTGAATCGGCTCCGGTACGGTTCACGCGGCCGTCGTCGAGGCAGCTCCAGCAGCACGGAGTAAGAGGCACACGGCCCAGTGCACGACGGCAAATGGACAGCGTCTCCGGCATTAGGGAGGAGGGCGGCTGTGAAATTGGTGCGGTGGGGGCGCCATGGAGGAGGGGCTGAGGTTTCGCGGCTCGGGAGAAGGGAGCTTCCGGGGAGAAGGTGATTTGGCGCCCACGAGGTATGAATGGGGGGGGAATTGGGAGGGGAGTGGAACCATGTTTTACGGACGCATTTGTCTGAAATGTGAGGGGGAGTTACAGTTCTACCCCTGCCTTTAGGCTTCTCGGCTTGGGTCTGTGTACTGAGGGTCGGGGATAGTAGAGTAACTTTGCTTCTCCCCAAATAGTGGGCGGGAGCGATTTCGGGCGAGGAGGGCGTGTTTTGAAATATAGTGGGCGCGAGCGATTTCGGGCGAGGAGAGCGTGTTTTGAAATAGTGGGCGCGAGCTATTTCGGGCGAGGAGAGCGTGTTTTGCCGACCATGGTTTATGAATTATTCGGCACATGTCATTTCGGCCGAGGAGAAGGCGCGCTTGGATGAAGTTACGAACCTACCCTCGATGCACAACGGGCCAATTAATGCGTCTCCCACATAGGACGGTAATTTCGCGTCTCCCATTTATTTGCTCGGGCGAATTCCACCGAGCAGAGGATGTTTAACGGTTCGTTCAAAATTTGGGAGAACGAGCATCCACGTCTACCTTACCAAGTCGATTCGAATCAAATTTAGAAATATTAGCTTGCCACTTCTTTTTTAGATGGAGAGATGATGCTCGGGAGTAATGTGTTTTTACATGCTCGTTGCTAGCGATTTACTATATGACAAATAGTTGACCCACTCAAAAACGGGAATCAAACCCAAAATGAAATATCTCGATTCAATGAAATAGCTCGTTCACCAGGTCAAAATAGTGAACTAAATCCAAAATTGAACACCTCAATCGAATAGCATGTTGTACATTATTATAGTACTCCATGAACATGTTGAAAGTCAAATTAATGAACTTGTTTGATATACGCATATATCCGTTCATGTGTGGATTGCAGACAACATGTTCTCCAATTTAAATATTTGAATGCAAGTTTATATCGAAACATGGTTTATATCAGTCTTTGATGCATAAAATGCAACCTCCCCCTCTCCTGGACTCCTGCACTCTCTCTCTCTCTCTCTCTCTCTCTCTCTCTCTCGCCGACAATCTTCAATTCTGTCGCACCATCCAACACACAAACCTTGTTGGTCCTCTCTCTTTCTCTCCATCTCTCTCTCTCCTCTCTCTCTCTCTTTGTGTGTGTGTGCGTGGGGGGGGGGTCTTTCTAGTTCGCATGCATATATACTCCATCTATAGGTCTCTCTCGCACACTATGTATGATTCTCTAGTCCAAGCTAGATATCTTGGGTGCACTCATCGTACGCACACAAATTCCTTGGCTCGTTGCCCGTAACTCTCTCACGCACCACTCTGTCGTCTCGGAGCTCTTCCCCCTCTCTCTCAAACTCTCCATCTACCTGGGTCACACATACACATGCATATCTCACTCGCACTCGATAGGCCCATCTAAAACTCTATCTCTCTCCCTCGTTCTCTCTCCATCTCACACGCACACACACACAATCTCATGCCTAGCTAGCCAAGTATGATGGTCTCTCACTCAATTGTAGGCACACGCAGTCCCCCCTATATGTATATGACTAGCTAATCTTAGTCTCCATCACAAACATGTGCATGGTCTATCTCGATTTCTCTCGGGGCATCTTTCTATCGCGCACGCACCTCCCTCGATCTCCCACCCATATAGTCCCCTCACGATCTCGAGGGGGTCTCTCTATCACAAACACACCCTCTCGCCCTCCCCATGCGTCCATGTTCTCCATGTGTCCCTCTCGACCTTTGTTCCTTGTTGGCCAGACCTCTATTGGACATGTGCTATAGGGGTGTCTCTCTCCGTTGCAAACAATCACACACTAGCTATCTTCGTGTATCTCCTCGCCTCGCTTTTCTATCTCGGAGATGCATGCGTGATATGTTCGCCTAAGAAACGAAAAAACACACACTCTCTCTAATTTATCGTTTGTTGTCACTTTCTCTTTCACACACATACTCTTTTTGCACACTTACTCATTCTCCTTCACACGCACTTGATCCCTCTCGACTTAGGCACTCTCCTCGGTCCATAGCATATTGATTTATTGAAAAGTCAAACATCACAAAGTTTGACCATGTACGTGGAGAAAAACAATTACATCTGGAACGGCAAACATATACCATTAGATTCACCATGAGATGTAGTTTCGTATGATGTATCTTTGGTATTGAAGATATAAATAACATTTGTGTAAACCTGATCAAAGTTTCCAAAGTTTGACTTCTAAAAAAATTACATGCACTGCATTATCGAGCGGATGGAATATCTCTTTCCCCCTCTCAGCTATCTGACGCACCACTCAGCCTTATCGGGGCTCCTCAATCTCTCTCAAACTTTATATCTCCCTGGTTCACACATACACATGTCTCGCTCGCGCTATACATATAGACCCATCCAACACTCTCCGCCCTTGTTCTCTCTCTATGTGACACGCACCCCCCTAATAAGTACCATAATCCCTCACTCCATCATAGGCGCAAGCACTCCCCCCTAAGTATGATTATCTCTCACTAGCCATCAGGAACACACGTATTGTCTCCTTCCATCCATACGTCTATCTCGATATCTCTCGGGGTATCTTCTATCGCGCACACACCTTGTCACTCGATCTCCCACCCATGTAGTCCCATCACGATCTCCAGGGGATCTCTCTATGACAAACATACACTCTCTCCTCCCCATGTCTGCATTTTCTCCGTACGTCTCTCTCGACCTCTCTCCCTTGTTTGTCAGACCCCTCTTGGCCACGTGCTAGGGGTCTTGCTCTCTCGGTTGCAAACAACCACACACTATCTCCTCACCTTGCTTCCGTTGTCGAAGATGCATGTGTGATATGTTTGCATAAGACACACACGTTTTTTCTCGACTTTTATCGAGTGTTGTCCATGTCTCTTTCACACACGCACACACACTTTTTTCACTCACTCTTTCTATTTCACTCTCTCTCTCTCTCTCTAGTTAGGGACTCTCTCACGTCCATAAGCATATGGATGTTTTGAAAAGTCAAACCTCAGAAAAGTTTGACCAGGTATATGTGGAGAAAAACATTTACATCTGGAAAGATCATTAGATTCATCACAACATGTACTTACTTCATACTATCATTTATCTTTGGTGTTGTAGATATAAGTAATTTCTTTATAAACTTGGTCAAAGTTTCAAAAGTTTGACTTTTAAAAAAATGTTGGAACTACATTATCGAACGGAGGGAGTAGCTCTTTCTCTCTCTCTGCTATCTCTCACGGGCCTCCCCTCTCACACGAACACTCTATACCGACGGATTATACGCTCACTGTGTCAGCGTATAGCTCCGTATATTGTTTAGTTGACCGGTCAACCAGTCCACATGCTGCCTTGTCAGCTCGTGTTCTGTATCTTCGTGTGCTGGCCCATGTGGCAGTGGGTGAAAATAAGTAAACTAGAGGCCCATCTGACACGCGGTGAAGTAAACAAAGTTGAAACCACTCGGGGTAGCACCCCGCACGCTAGTAAATTGAGGGCGCATTGAGGACACACTTCTTCCGCGTGGAGGACGCACTCGCGCACAATTCACCACTGCGCGGCGGCATGCACAGAAGGACGCACTCGCGCACACCCAGCACACAACACACACCAGCACACGTGTACACCGGCGTCGCCGCCGGTTGAGATGGACGGCGAGGCAGCCAACAAGCGGAGGCGGCTCGAGCCAAAACCGCATCCGGCGAGCCTGGACTTCATCAGCAGCCTCCCCGACGACATGCTGCTCGTCATCATCGGCCTCCTCCCCACCAAATCTGCCGTGCGGACCGCCCTGCTCTCCCGGCGGTGGCGCCCCCTCTGGCGCCGCGTCCCCCTCAACCTCACCGTCGACAGCTGCCTCTGCGACGGGGATTGCAAACGCATGGCCGCAGTCTCCAAGATCCTTTCATCGCACCCTGGGCCAGCCAGACGCCTTGACATCCGCATGTTCAGTACCAACTGCAAGGTCCAACCCAAGTTCGACGAGTGGTTCTTATCCCCCGCCCTAGATCAGCTCGAGGAGCTCAGCTTTGAAGCTGGACGATGTCGCTCTCTGCCGCCGTCCGCGCTCCGCCTCGCGCCAACGCTGCGCCGCGCCAGCTTCAGCTCCTGCTATCTTCCCCAGATTAATGCCGCGCCCGCCCTTCTTCTCCCTCAACTCAAGCAGCTCGACCTCTTCGACGTTGTCATCTCGAAGAAGGCTATGGAGCACCTGCTCCGCAGCTGTACTGCGCTCGAGTACCTTCGTCTTGAGCAGATCCACGGGTTCATTAGCCTCCACATCGCCTCGACGAATCTCCGATGGATTTATGTGTCTTGCTGGCCCCGCAACAAGACATCAATTGGGAAGAGATCACTCCAGCTGTTCCACGTTA
This sequence comes from Triticum aestivum, assembly GCF_018294505.1. NCBI lineage: Eukaryota > Viridiplantae > Streptophyta > Magnoliopsida > Poales > Poaceae > Triticum > Triticum aestivum. The sequence goes on from NC_057805.1 coordinate 317,524,603, forward strand.
TGGTCATTGAGAATGCGCCTTTCCTTGAGAGATTGCTTGTATCGGATCTAGAAGGTCCAACAAAAATCAGGGTCATTGACGCGCCGAAATTGACAGCGTTGGTGCACTCGTCTGCCAAATTCTCCGAACTCTTTATTGGATCCGTAATCGTTCAGGTACAGCACTCATCTTCTTCTCCGTCTTCTTGAAATTCACATTTTTAAATTTCTTCTTGATGTATTTACGACCGTCTTCCAGAAAATGATTCCCACAAGCTTGACCCAGTCTATGCGCACAGTGAAGATCTTGGCAATAAAATCTATCGGCCCCAATCTGGATCAAGTTGTTGGATTCCTTACATGCTTTCCGTGCACGGAGAAGCTACTCATCGAGGTGAAACTTCTTTCCTATTAGTAAACGGTAATCACAACGTAGCTCAAATTTTTCGTAATTTTCCCAAATTACGATGACAAGTGTAGTGTTCAAAACTGCATCTACGCACTGCACCGAAAGAAATGTTTTTAGTATTTTTTCTCACATGATCACCTGCATCGTTTTTTTGTTGTACTACTATAGTAGCCTAGGCTAGTCATAGTGGAAAGTAACTTAGAATACTCCAGTAACTCTATGGTTACCCTCAGAGCAAGTACTACCTCCGTCCTGGTTTACTCTTCCTATTTTGTAGTATCGAAATTTGACCATAGATTTAACTGACAAAATGTTAATGCATGTCACTATGAACTATATCGTTGGATTTGTATTTGAACATAATTTCAAATGGTGTAATTTTTAGTGACATGCATTTGCATTTTCTTACATAAATATATGGTCAAAATTTTATACTAAATAATAGGTAGTACAAAAGTGGGCTATAACGGCCCTCCACTATGTAGGCCAAAACACGTGCCAAATTCACTTGTGATGCATTTGGCATCGATGCCCCTCCATTGCTCACCTGGTGCCCCAATTTGGCATCGATGCCCCTCCATTGCTCACCTGGTGCCCCAATCTGCATCAAGAAGCTCGCGGACGACCTTGACGTACGCCTCCCAGCCCACGCGCCCAGGCTCTGTGATCCCTGCCACCCTCAACGGCCTCTATGGTGACAACCTCTTCGACGCACTGGTGGCCCTGCGACTGCCCGCCGTCGCACCGGAGAATGTCCACCTCGAGGTCGCACTCGCCGCGCAGCGCCTGGTGCAGCAAGACACCATCGACATAATCACCCATGTCTACACGCAAATCGTCCACAAGGACTACTACATGCAAGAGGAGGATGATAGGACACTGGCCTTCTTGGACCGTAGGGCACCTTGGACGGCATTGTTCATAAGCATGTTGAGCTTGCCGCCAACGCCGCTGCTCCTCACACGTCGGTTGGTGACCCGGTGCACTAGGGCGTGAGGATGTCGTTGATGGATCCGTATGTATCTTTATCTTTCCGTCAAATCCATGTAGTAGTATATGGTACTACTAGTAATTATCTTACCTTTCGCATCAACTTCATAATTTTCCTACGTACTCCATGCATGAACCGCGCCAGAACCAAACTTCTCATTACTCTAGGGAAAATCGTTATTTCTATCTATCGGTCGCGCCATGGAGCAGAACCAAAATTTACAAGTTACAAGTTCAAAAGGAAAAGCCTTCCGTGTTCGCGTTGCACCCCCACACGGTTGGTCCGGCACGCCGCTCAAGGGGGAATGTGTGTTGTGTTGCATTTTCACTTACAAGTGGGACCACAGTTGAGCAAACTGACTATCGGCAAACCCCCACCCCGCCCACCGCGCGATGGCTGAGAAAACAGGAGGGAGAAGAGATGGCTATAGCACAGACTCCAAGAAAATTGGTGTCGGATGGGACTCGTGTGGGTGGCGTGTGCCGTACTACTAGACATGAATGCTAGTTATGGCCCATGCCACCCCACTATATCGAGGTGCTGGTTACGTAGAACAAATTTCCTGAAGTCCGTGCTCAGCCCTCCTCTATCTCTCTTCTCAGCCAGCCAGCAGACGCGCGGAGCCCATCGTCTATTTTCTCATATGCGGTCCCACATGTTAGTGAAAACGCAAGAGGACCCACTGAACCTGCACATCTTTCACCTCGACGTGCTGGTGATGAGATCCAATAAAGATCTTTGGTGGCCGCTTTTGGAGTTACTCAAGAGTAGTAAGATTCTATTTACATTTTAACCGAAGATGCACATCACGTGGCTTCAACTACCACTCTATTTTCTTGCATGACACGACCTGGATGCTGGATGTCCCACGTGTCGGCAAAAGGAGGAAGAACTCGACCAAATCTTCGGTTGTGCTCTCGGATTAGACTAGTTGTGCTAACTTAAAATTTTATTGTGTAGAATGGATGCAAGTTTTGGTATTGGGAAGAAGAATACAACGATATAATGATAGAGCGCAATTTAGTAGATGTTCTAGCACTTTTAGCTAGCATAGAGGCTAGAGATGAGACTAGTGCACTTGTTGATAGAATAGAGGCTAGACATGTCTACTTCTTTACACTCGAAGAAGAAAGAAGCACACAGGATCGAGCCTCCGCAGATCAACAATGAATGTATCGAGAAGGCAGTCATCCAACTTACAGGAGCAGTTATGGAAGTTGGATATCTTCTAAAATGTATTCTTGTGGTTCTTGTTTTTCTAGTCAAAAGTTTGGTGATGTATTTCCATGTACCAAAAAATCAATGATGAAAAAAACATATGTGTTTGCAAAGAAAAATGTACGCGGCCGGGATGCGTCCGCGCGTTCGGCGCACGGCCACCGCATCCGAGAAATGGCCCGGACACGACCCCATTGCCCTACCCAAACGGACAGAATCCGGGCAAAACGGAGGTCCGTTTGGGGTCGTGCGTTGGAGTTGGCCTTACAAGTGGGACCGCAGTTGAGGAAACCGACTATCGGCAAACCCCCACCTCGCCCGCCGCGCGATGGCTGAGTTAGAGAAACGACGAGGTTGAAGAGATTGCTGTAGCACGGACTCCAAGAAATATGGTGTCAGATGGAAGTCGTGCTGGTGGCGTGTGCCGTACTCCTGGACGTGAATGCTTGTTCTGGCCCATGCCACCCTACTACTCCTACTACTTATAGTAGTAGTATCGAGGATTCGAGGTGCTGGTTACGTACAGCGAACACATTAACATATGGCCCACCTCACACTGTGGCCAAATTTCTTGGAGTCTGTGCTAGGTTAAAAAAGTGTTCTTTGTGAGGATGGGTGGCTGGTCTCAAGTTTAAAACTTGTTGTATTACGTACGTAGACGTAGAGATAGTGCAGCATGTGAAGCTAGTACAAATAGTGTACTATTGTTGATTGGCCTCATTCGATAACCTGTTGCAATGCACATACAATTATGTATTCGGAAAATATTTTTTTGCCTCGTCGCAGCACCCACTCAGAGAAGCGACTCGAAAGCCATTCATAAATTTAGTAAGTTTATCACAGGCATATCATTTTATTACATACAACAGGTCATCAACCCACAACGACAACGAGGATACATTATAAATACTAAAGTTTTCATCACACAACAAATAACAAGCAATGAAATGAACTTCAACTCAACCAATCCTCGCGTTGGAAACGCTTGCTTTGAACCACAAGCGATTCTCTGGGAAGAGCCAGCTACTGTCAATCTCGAGACCAACGCAGGACTGATCATCCAGGCTGAAGCGGCCTACTATATCACGACCAGGGTAGGGAACCACCGCAATGTCCGACGTATAGATACAATTGCTTCTCATAAATGGTAGTAATGTTGTGTCAACAGCAGTTGGATCGCCTTCACCATCATTGGATAGTTTTGTCCAAGGAAGAGCGAGTTTGCTCCAAGACTATCAATACTGTACCAGGGAGAAGGTGTTGGCGCTAGCACACTAGTATCCATCCCGAATACCATGCAACGGGTGTTGGAATAGGTCCGGAGAGTGCGACCATGGGAGACAACACCTGCTCCCTCAGTAGTAACATCAGCAGTGGGCTGTATACAGACAAGAAGTGGTGATCCATTGGAATTAGTTGCCAACCGCCAGTGAGCATATGGGCCCTGCTCGTCCTCATGCTCGTGATCATCACCATCGTCATCTCCCCCTTGGTTACAAAATTTTCAAGTATAGGTGGTGGAATGTTCACAGGACCTTGGAAACACAAGAAGAAGGTTAATTAGTAGAGAAGGGAAACTTGCTAACTCGCATGCATGTGGATGAAACAATTATAATTACGGTGGAAGACAAACGTACCGAAACTACGAGGATCCCATGCAAAAACAGTGCCACGAGTGGTGGCAGCAAACACAAGACCCTCGTATTCAATTGCATCACAGTACACATCCGTGTATAGAAACTAATTTTTGAGCAATATCCATCCAGTCGAACCACGAAGCACGGCAACAAACTTGTCGAAGATAGCAACAACTTGATAGTTCTTGTAATTCCAAGAGCGGTTGGGAACTCGAGAAATTGCTATCTTCCATAGACGACAGTCACCATGATCATATTTGAACGTACGTAGATCATCTGTGTGCTCAACCTCAGGGCACTCGGAGATTTTTGGAAGTGGAATCCGCTGACGAGTGTACACATTCACAAGTTCCCACTCGCAATTGTACCCAATATAAACAACCCAATCTCCATTTGCGCCTGCCCAAGCCTTGCCCTCAAGCGATGGCATCTTAACATCATACGTATCATTATCAAGCGGCATCAACTTGCACAAGGCGAGGCTTCCCTCGTCCCCGCGCCAGTCAGCAGGGTCACGGCGAAGAAGATAGGGGAGATCAAACCGCTCCTGGACCCTTGGGTTCCTTGTAATGATGTTATTAGTTGAGTCGAGAATGTTCTTGAACGAACCTGCCATGCTAGCCGAGGTGATGACGTCGCACCGATCAATGAGTTCCCCCACCACGTCATCTTTCAGATCGGGGCAAGAATAACGGGGTCGTTTCCGGCTTGTTCCCTCCATGGAGAAGACGATCGAACAATGGCAGAAGGAAGGGTGAAGGCAAATGGAGGAGGGAGGAAGAGCGTGCGACAGCAGTTCCAAATCGAGAGGGAAAGGCGAAGAGTCGGTGGACGGTTGCCAGTTTGCCACGGTACACGAAGAGGCGCCCCGGCCTACACGTCCTTTCGGAAATTGTACAAAAGGACTCGCCGTCGTCTCACTGACATGTTGGAACGGGACCACATGTCAACGAAACATGGTGTGTAATTTCTCGTGCAAAATGCGATCTGGCCGCGTTGGCCCGAGGTGCCGCATTAGTTATCGACCTTTATTTTTTAACATACAATCTGAGTGGATAGCTCCTGTGGTCATCACACGTGAGCGGATATATAGGTGGGCTAGGTGGGCAGGCGGTAAGTGCTAAAAGAGTTGATCTCGAAAAAATAGTTGATCCAATGCTTGGTTTTGTTTGGATTTTCCAACTATGACCATTGGATAGAGTGAATCAATGGCTTACGTTCAAAGTTATTCTCATACTATAGAATGGTATAGGAACGTGGAGAGATTTGGTTGATTTTATATCGCTGAATAATATAAAATATTATGAGTGCAGACGCTCCACCCCGAGGTTTGTTGCTCCTTCTCGGTCGTCGGGAATCTATGTTCTTCCACTCTTTCGTTTAAGACATGAGCTTTGTTCATCCTTTTGCCGACACGCGGGACATCTATATGCCTCCATTTTACAAAATCATACTATATGCCTCCATGACACGCGGGACATCTAGCATCAAGGTGGCGTGTCATGCAAGAAAATGGAGATATGCAGTGCGTAAGTGAGTCGTGCACTTCGATGGCACCTAGTACTACGCAATATTTTTTCTCCTCGATGGCACGTGAATAGTGCACGTACTCAATGACAGAGCACGGGATGGTAGCCATGGACATGGTCGGCCCTTTTTGAAGAGAGTACTAATAAATAACTTTGATGTGTCCCGTCAACTCGCAGAACGACGAGAAGCTTGCTTACTACGCCTTCTCCCTCGCCAACGCGTGCGCGGTGGCTCGCAGCACGAGGAGAAACTTTTGCTTACAAGCGGTGGACGTGCAGCAGTTCATTTGGTGTCAGATTGCCAGAAGTACTACTGTAGTACCATCATTATTGTTCGACTTCCGGAAGAGGAGAAGAGCCAAGCGCAAGGTCACCTACTAACCTAGTACAGTACTACTATAGCCAAAGCTGGTCCACCTTTTTAGAGCATGGTTAATTAATATAGGCGGCTCTTGCAGCGGCACATCATTTAGAGCAAGTACTCTCTTCGTAGGAACAAAGGAAGTGAAACAAAAGTTGGAGTGGATGCTAGATTGCCAATTAAAACATGATTACATAGGAAAAAAATCCTATAGCATTCTATCCTATGAATCAAACGACCAATGTAGGAAAATTATGAGGGGGGTCTCTCCAACAGTGTTCCTTGGCTCGCACCTAGCATCACGGTGGTCGAACTTGGAGTCATTCATCTGGTACACGTGGCATCTCAGATCTGGACACAAGGTGACGCGACCTCTCACTTCCTCCGCCATTTGAAGCGGCGCGCCGGTGGAGGGCTAGCATACTCCAATATTAGGTTGGCTCTATGTGATGTGGCAACTTCATATACTAACCGGATGCTGGCTATACTACTACGGTACTCACACTCCAAGAAGTGACTCGAAAACCATTCATAAATTGAGTCTATGACATGCATTTGCAAATGTACCATTCATTACATACAACAAGTCATCAACACACAACGACAACGAGGATACATGTTGGATTATAGATTATTTCCAACAAAACATTCTAGCAAATACTAAAGTTTTCATCACACAACAAATAACAAGCAATGAAATGAACTTCAACTCAACCAATCCTCGGCGTTGGAAACGCTTGCTTTGAACCATAGGTGCTCTGGGAAGGGCCAGCTATTGTCAATATCGAGAGCAACGCAGGACTGATCATCCAGGCTGAAGCGGCATATATCAGGACCAGGGTAGGGAACCACCGAAATGTCCGAGGTATAGATACAGTTGCTTCTCATAAATGGTAGTAACGTTGTGTCAACAGCAGCTGGATCGCCTTTCACCATCATTGGATAGTTTGGTCCAAGGAAGAGCGAGTTTTCTCCAAGACTATCAATACTGAACCAGGGAGAAGGTGTTGGCGCTAGCACACTAGTATCCATCCTGAATACCATGCAACGGGTGTTGGAATAGGTCCGGAGAGGGCGACCATGGGAGACAACACCTGCTTCCTCAGTAGTAACAATCTGAGTGCACTGTATACAGACAAGAAGAGGTGATCCATCGGAATTAGTTGCCAGGCGCCACTGAGTATATAAGTTCTGCTCCTCCTCATGCTCGTGATCATCACCATCGTCATCTCCCCCTTGCTTATAAATTTTTCAAGTATAGGTGGTGGAATGTTCACAGGACCTTGGAAACACAAGAAGAAGGTTAATTAGTAAAGGGAAACTTGCTAACCCGCATGCATGTGGATGAAACAATTATAATTACGGTGGAAGACAAACGTACCGAAACTACGAGGATCCCATGCAAAAACAGTGCCACGAGTGGTGGCAGCAAACACAAGATCCTCGTATTCAATTGCATCACAGTACTCATCCGTGTGCAGAAACTGATTTTTGAGCAATATCCATGGACGACGAACCGTGGAATGAGTAAGGATGGCAACAAGCTTGTCGAAGATAGCAACAACTTCATAGTTCTTGTAATTCCAAGAGCGGTTGGGAACTCGACAAATTGCTATCTTCAGTAGACGACAGTCACCATGATCGTATTTGAACGTACGTAGATCATCTGTGTGCTCAACCTCAGGGCACTCTGAGATTTTTGGAAGTGGAATCCGCTGACGAGTGTACACATTCACAAGTTCCCACTCGCAATTGTACCCAATATAAACAACCCAATCTCCATTTGCGCCAGCCCAGGCCTTACCCTTAAGCGATGGCATCTTGACATCACACGTATCATTATCAAGCGGCATCAACTTGCACAAGGCGAGGCCTCCGTCGTCCGCGCCCATGCGAACAGGCTTATAGCGAAGAAGATAAGGGAGATCAAACCGCTCCTGGACCCTTGGGTTCCTTGTAATGATGTTATTAGTTGAGTCGAGAATGGGCTTGAACGAACCTGCCATGCTAGCCGAGGTGATGACGTCGCACCGATCAATGAGTTCCTCCACCACGTCATCTTTCAGATCAGGGCAAGAATAACGGGGTCGTTTCCGGCTTGTTCCCTCCATGGAGAAGACGATCGAACAATGGCAGAAGGAAGGGTGAAGGCAAATGGAGGAGGGAGGAAGAGCGTGCGACAGCAGTTCCAAATCGAGAGGGAAAGGCGAAGAGTCGGTGGACGGTTGCCAGTTTGCCACGGTACACGAAGAGGCGCCCCGGCCTACACGTCCTTTCGGAAATTGTACAAAAGGACTCGCCGTCGTCTCACTGACATGTTGGAACGGGACCACATGTCAACGAAACATGGTGTGTAATTTCTCGTGCAAAATGTGATCTGGCCGCGTTGGCCCGAAGTGCCGCATTATTTCTCGACTTTATTTTTTTAATGGCGTGCCGTTCAGTTTTGAAGCACGACTAACTGGTACTGTTTGCAGAGAAAATATAAACTACTCTACCACTACTCCACCTCTAGTACTAGTAGTATAAAAAAGATATATAGGCTGGAGCTTCAGAGCTTTCTTGCTAAGGGCTGCCCACTTGCTTCTCACACTATCACCCTCTCTCCAGATCTAAAAAAGACGGCCTCTCTCTCCCTCCTCACCGGTGGTCACAGATCCGCCGGGGAAGAAAAGGACGTGCAGCGTTGACGCACTCGTCGTCGGCGAGCGAGGTCACGCACTGACGACAAGGCCGTCCTCTCAGACCTAGCGCCCGCGCGGGATGGCCTCCGTCCCCAAGCTCGCTGCCGTAGTGCGTGCGGAGGACGACGACCACGAGCGAAGCCACTTCCCGCCGACCCTCAGGTATGCTACCTCTTTTCGAACCATACCCTTGTTCTATTGCCCCATCTGCCACGTCGCTGCATGTGGATCTTTTTCCACTCCACCATCTTCCCAATTTCCTGTCCTCTGCTCTGCTGGTCACGCAGACGAAAACCTTAATTTGCACTATTAAAGGAAACCCTACTTCATGCAGACTAATCCATGTCTGGGTTGAATAAGGAAAGGAAGGGAGACTGTACTGTCCAAGAGAGTAGGCATCGAACCCGCATCTAGGTTGAAAAGGGGAAAATCAGTAGCTAAGGAACGAGTCTCGTGTCTCTTGGTTGAAGAAGGGTAGAAAGGCATGACAACGCAATAGAGAATGACCAGGTTGATCGGTTTGTTGTCCTCACATAGGAAAAAGGTGGCTAAAGAGAACAAAAATGGGACGTAATCCACATATGCTGCCTGGATATTTGTTGCTCTGGGCAACCATACCTCCCTCACCACTCTATGCGTCCGTGGAGGTACATCGTACTGGTGCGCCCACTGTCCGAATGGGCCTAGCATGTCCCTTAAACCAAACACATCCTTATTGTCACTTTTTTGCTGTTAGTATAACGCCAGCAGTCAAGTCAAGCAATGCTACTGCTAAAGTGATGCCACATTTAACTAATGCCGCACTCAGTCTAATGCCACCGATAAATTTTTTTGACGAAAAGGCAGGGCCACTGCTTTTCATTGCGTATAGAAGAAATAAACAGTTACAAAAACAAGATTAGAGAAGGAGGATTGGGGTTAGAGATACATCAGAAGTACATCAGTCTGGTTCTAGGGGGCGCTCTACAAGAGCCATTGCACGCTTACGCCCAGCGTCAACCCAGTCCTTTGCTTCGACCTGAATCTTCAGAAACAGTTGTGTGGGGTGACAAGAAATATTTCTGAATGTTCTATCATTTCTTTCTTTCCAGAGGTTCCACCAAACCAGGGCCAAAATTGATCTCCAAGATTTCGCTCTTTCCTTTCCCATGGAAGCATTTGTTCGCTGCCACCAGCTAACTAGGGAATCGTCATGAACTGCCGCCATAGCCGGGCTCATGTTCAGCTTGCAGAGTGTCAGGTGCCAAACTTCCTTCGCAAAAGAGCAAGAAGTAAGCAGGTGGGCAGCAGTTTCAGGCTCTTGTAGACATAGCAGACACAGCGGATTATGGGGCCACCCTCGCTTAGCAAGGTTATCCGCCGTTAGACATCGATCTTGAGCAGCCAGCCAGACGAAGAACTGACATTTGGGAGGGGCATCCAAGCTCCAGGCCAGCTTCGCATAAGGTGGCCTAATGTTGGCAGTAAGAGTGGCAGCGTACGCCGAGCTGGAGGAAAACTGACCATCGTTTGTCCATCTCCAGGTTAGTGAATAATCTTGAGCCTGAGTGAGTTGGATCGGCTGCAACTCATTCCAAAGGTTCATGAATTGCGCGATGGCCTCTTGAGTTAACCACCGATAAATTTAAGCAATGCCATTTAATGTCACTGGATTATTTCAGGGTTAGCTATTGATTGTGGATGTATTAAAGATTTTTCAGCTAAGGCATTCTAATGTTGTTGCACAGCCAGTATACCAACGATGAAACTTGTTACTACCTTCAGATTTTTGCACTGTTAATGCTTATAGATTACATACCTCACTTTCATGAGATAAGTTAATTTTTTTGTACAGTGTCACCAAAATGCCAAGGCGCTGATGTCATTTTATTTTGGTTAAACTGCACAAAAAATTATGAAGACAAGAGGAAAGGTGAAGAGTGGGCACCTCCTCCTCCGGCTGTTCTCTTGATACGTTCGATCAAGTTTTTATGTTTGATCGATTATCAAGATTGGGATAGCAATTTTTAAGGTCCCCCCGAGTTCGAAATGATATTTACCTTGGAGGTACATGGTTTGCAATTTTTTTATACTGTCATTAGTTAATAATGCTAGTTACCTTCAGACTTTTGTATTTGGTTTAATGCTCATGCACAGCTAGTATACCAATGCTGAAACTTGTTACCTTTACATTTTGTATTGTTAATTCTTATAGAAATCTTCCAGTGCTAGAGTTTATTGAAATCTGTTCAGTAAAACCATTGTACTGTACCCTGTAATAAAATAACTACTCTACTGTTGCACTAGCCACTGGATTAGTGTATATTTGTAGTATTCGAATGGTGTTGCATTAGCGTATGGACATAAATAAAGTGTGGCAAGCTTTCCCAGATATGTGCTCAAGAAAACTACTACCTGTTTTTCTAAATACTAGACGTTTGGGTACTTTAAATTGAACCGCGAAAACGTCTTATATTAAGGAACAGAGGGTGTAGAGTTCACTCAAATTATCCCGGTAAAGCTAGTCACACCTTTGTTAAAATTAATGTTCATTATGTTATCGGAGGAGGTCTGTAAGTTTGTCTCTAATGCATGTCGACTACATACCTGACATCATGATGTAATGTTAAGTCATTTCCTTTTGTTACAGTGTCACTGAATTGTCAAGGCGGTGATGGCATTTTATTTTAGTTGAACTGCACAAAATATGCTTAAAAGAAGAGGAAAGGTCAGGAATCGATCATTCTTTCAGAAAGAACTATATATGCCTTTCTGACATCAGCCGTTGTTGCCTTATTTATTCCTTCAAACAGGTGGTTAGAAACAGTCTTGCTACCTTTTCCCATTAAGAAATTGGAATGCTTATATTTGTGAGTCTATGCTTCAACTAGTGCCACTTTTATAGTAATCACACTTTCAATATCTATGCAAACAGGGATGCTCGATTTTAGTGGAACTGCACAAAAAGTCCAACTGGTTCAACATTAGGAGCATGTTTTCTTCCAAACCTTTATATCCAATTGGTGGCACTATGAGCTGTTCATTAAGAAGGTACATGGTTTGCTACTATCTTGCTACTCTTTTTGTACTGTCATTAGATAGTAATACTAGTGGTTTGCATGTGAATTTATTGGCAGGGTGGACCTACATTGGAGGTGCAGGACAGGATTCAATGATTGGATGCTCAATTTCGGTTGTATCGATTTCACCTCTTCCATCACTGCGAACATGGATATCCTTGGTCTGATGAAGAATAGGCGCTATATTTCTGCTCTGAACAAGCAAATCAATTCAGTATGAAATTGTCCAGGGCAAAACATGACTGTATCAAATTGTCCAGTGCAAAACATGACAGATGCTAAGCGGAAGAGACATGTTTAAACCGAAAATACAAGGTGGGGTATATGTTTACTAGCTGCTTGATATTTGTGCAGACAGAGATGTCTGCCCGTTGCTATTTGGCAAACACACAAAGTGACCGCAATTTTGGTTGAACTGCACAAGAGAATAGTATAGTCACTGCATGCAGTGCCATTTGAAAATAGACACAGAAAGATTGGATAGTCACTTCATGGACTGCAGAAAAGTAGTACTGTACTATTTATTGGCCAACACTAGGTGCTTCATTGCTTTGGTCTGATTATACAATGGGCATCATTTTGCCTAAGTTAAAGTTTGTATTCCGAAAATAGTCTCGCCGTGTGATCGAGAGAAGACCAAATCATATTGCAGTGGATGTTCCTCCATCATGTGTGGTTCATTCTCATGGTTCCAGCTGTTGGTGAAACCACTTACGTTTGCAAGAGGAATTGTAGACTTCACAAACAAATTTGTCTTTCAGTCTGTACTGAATGTTGGCCAAGAGAAGCATCCATGTTAGTAGGAAGAACATATGTTTTTTCTAGATCTTTGCTTTTGGAGCTACATATTTGTATATGATCTGTGAATCATTGAGATGCATTAACATGTTGATCTTATGTATGGGAATCGTACTAGTTGGTTTTAGTTGTGGCTGATCTTTGCTTTTGGAGCTACATATTTGTATATGATCTGTGAATCATTGAGATGCATTAACAGTTCCTTATATCTGTTCGCTCAGTGTTTACAAGTTACTGATCGATCACTAGCTAGCCTACTAATGCGCTCCTGGCAGTTTTAGTTGCGACGCAAGATCCGAAGTGGCAGTTTTTTGAATAAAAATGCCTACCTCTGAAGAAACTGACAAGCTGCTCTGAAGAAAATGCCATGCGAATCTGAAGAAACTGCCAGCGAAAACGTTCGCAAATGCCTTATCTCCCAGCTAAAGTTCATCAACTAATGCCCTCGGCTGCGACTCGTTGCATGCTGCTCCGCGTACTGGCTGCGAGCGATTTTGAGTGCCTGCATGCAGCCGGCCGTAATTAAGGCAGCTAACTGATGCGAAAAAAGATGCGCTTTAATTGTTGCGGGCCTTTTAAATCCGTGGAATCATTATTGACAAGGAGGGAGATGATTCGAGTGCACTCGTTTGACCGTCATGCCGGCGTGCGACCCAGCACGGACGGGACGGGACGGCACAGTCAGAATTTCAGTTTCTCTAGTTTTCCACGGCAAGCTGGCGCGCTAAGCCATGCCTGCTTAATTATGCATTGAATTCCGATGACCGTCGCGCTACCTTCCGCCTATAAGTACTGTTTCCCGGCCTTCTATGGTGGCACCGTGACCCAACTCGCCCTATCCTCATAAGCCCCCACCGGCCCGACGTCGCTCGCCACTTATCCTCGCTCTCGCCACGTCCGCCATGCCCCCGCCCGTCCGCGATAGGCGAGGCCGGAGGCGGTCACCGCCGGAACTAGTGTTCGGTTTTTCACCGGAAGGCAGACGGAGGGAGGAGGCATTCTATCGGTCTTTAGATGGCAATGCGGAGATCGAGGACTTGTTGGAGCGCGACCGCCTGGCGGAGGAGCAGGAGTTGTTGGAGCGCGACCGCTTGGCGGAGGAGCAGCGTATCGCCGATTTGCGCCGCCAGCGGGACATGGAGCAGCAGCGCACCGACGCTCTGAGTCGCGAGCAGAGCGCCCGCAACTGGGCCGACTACGTGGAGGCCGGCGCCCGGCAAATAGCCCTGGAGGCTGTCGGGCACGCACGCGTTCGCGACGCCGATTTTTACTACCAGCTCGTCAAGTGGGTTTCCCGCTTAGAAGCCGAAGCTTCGGTGGACCACGCCGGCATGGAAAGGGCCAACGCGCGCGAGCAACGCGCCCTATCGCACCTCTGGCAAGTCCGAGGCGAGGCGGAGGACGCCGGTGCCGGCGTTTAGCGTGTACCGCAGATGGCGGCCGGCATCGTCTAGTTAGCTAAGAGTAAGTTAGTACTTGTACGCTACTAGAGTATTAGTGGGAGTAGATAGTTAACTTGGCTATGATGGTTGTCAACGTGGAAGTTCAGTACTCTATATGTGGATCAGACCTGTTACTTTGCTCTGAATGTTGAACTTTCCGTTTGAACGTATGGAATGGGCTGTTATTTTTTTAAATGGGTTGTATTTGTCCTCCACGGGTTTAGAGGCTGACTTGTGGGCCTACCAAGTTGACGCGTACACAATCAGGAGATGATTGTACGTGGAGAGGATGACAGCAGGGACCCGCCAAGGTCATGGCAGTACGCAAGCAAGTGCCTCCTTATTTCAAGCCAATAAAAAATGGCTCCTCCTAATGGATTTCTGACATCTGGGTCCCATGCCATTGTCAACGTAGTCAATAAACGAGAGAATTGCACAACGAGCGGCTGACACCAGGGACCCAGCAGCTCGCCCAGTTATTTTTGTTTTGGGTTAATTTGATAAATGCCACTCCAAATCTGGTGTTTCTGAGAAATGCCACTGCAATTTCCAAACTTTGAAAAATGCCATTTCATGCCATTTCCAGTGGCATTTTTCGAAGTCTGGAGTGGCGTTTTTCAAAGTTTGCAAATTGCAGTGGCGTTTTCCAAAGTTTGCAAAAATTGCAGTGGCATTTTTCAAAGTTTGGAAATTGCAGTGGCATTTTTATGAATCGCCATAATTGGAGTGGCATTTATCTAATTTGTTTTTGAGACGGAAGCAGGGTGTCAACTGGGCTGTGCGGGGCACTCTGGCCTGTCTAGACAGCCTTCTCTTTTATGTTTACCACAGACCAGCCCAGTAGTTTTTTTTCTTTCTGAAAATGGCTAGCCCAGTTTTTTTGTGATTTGCCAAGTAAGTCGCTTTGTCAGGCCTGTTGGGCTGCAAATCTTTCAAGACGAGGAGAGCTTCATTCGGCTGGACGAGAAAATGGCCTATCAGTAATGAGAAATGGGCTGTACATTTTTAAAACACATCAAACCGGCAATTAGTTTCAAATTTCTTTTTTTCATTTCGAGATTTTAAATTGCATTAATTTTTATGCGTGGACAATTTGTTGGATTTTATATTGATATACATTTATTTTTAAAATCAGTTTGAATGTGACTCGAAATTTCGGGATTAAAAACAGTTCGGACCGCACCGAAATATGCAAAATTTCGTATAATTTTTTAACCGTGGCCACAATATGGGCTGTAATGCTAACAAAAAGAATATGGGCTCCAAAAAAACCTTAAGAATTAGCAAATGGGCTGTAAATTATTAGAAATAATGGCAGATGGGTTGTATGCTGTTTTCCACAGATTTGAGGCTTTCCTAAAAAAAGGTTGACGCACAAGCAGTGACTGTTGGATGTCCATCCAACGGCCGTCGTGCTTCTTCAATCTCTGCTCTTCCTGCTCCAGCCGCTCAAACAAGCGCCGGCGGGACTGCCTGCTCCCTCCTCCCCGCGGCCGGCTGTGCTGCCGCGCAGGCCTCACCGCCCCACCGTACTCCCATCGCTGGCCTAGCCATCCCTCTACTCACCCACACCTGCTGTTATTCTCCGGCGACGGCAGACGAACCAGTAAACCCTCGTACAGTCGTACTCCCCTCCGCGTGGGAAACAACTGCCGAGTCTTCCCTGCCTCCGTGTCGTTCCCTTCCTAGGCCTCGCCGTCGTCCACCGCCCTGGTGCTCTCGGCGCGGCCTGGTCAACGTGGTCAACGACCGACATGCATCTGAAGTGGACTGTACGTGGAGAGGCTGACAGCTGGGTCCACGGCCGCACGCAAGGAAATGCCTCCTTATTACGCGCAAAATAATGATTCCTCCACCTGACATCTGGGACCCACCGAAAGGGCCTCTGTATTTCGCGAAAAAACGTTACCGCCGCTGACAGCTCGGACCCACCAGCTATATCTTCGCACGCAAGGAAGTGCGTCCTTATTACGCACAAAAAAATGAATACTCCCCCTGCTAGCTGGGACCCAGTATAGTGGCAGGCTGACTTGTGGGCCTACTAAGTTGACGGGGACGGAGGGCTTTGTCAACTTAGTCAATATGCACGATTCTAGCTCCAGTGACCGTACGATGTCCATCCAACGGCCGTACGTAGTGCTTCTTCAACCTCTGGTCTTCTTGCTCCAGCCGCCCAAACCAGCGCCGGTCGTGCCTCGTGCTCCTGCCTCCCGTGGCCGGCTGCGATGCGGCGGAGGCCTCACCGCCCCCTACTACTCCCACCGCTGGCCAGGCCATCCCTCTACTCACCCACACCCCCTGTTATTCTGCGGCGACGGCAGCCTCACACCGCAGCGAACCAGTGAACCCTCATACTCCTCTACGCGTGGGCATCCACTGCCGCGTCTTCCCCGGCTCCGCGTCGTCCCCTTCCTAGGCCTCGCCGTCGTCCACCGCCCTGGTGCTCTCGGCGCGGCGTGGTCAACGTGGTCAAGGAACGACTTCCATCGGAAGAGTACTGTACGTGGAGAGGCTGACAGCTGGGTCCACGGCAGCCGCAAGGAAGTGCCTCCTTATTACGCGGAAAATAATTATTCCTCCACCTGACAGCAGGGACCCACCGGACGGGCCACCGTATTTGGCGAAAAAAACGTTTCCCCCCTGACTGCTGGGACCCACCGGACGGGCCACCGTATTTCGTGAAAAAACGTTCCCCCCGCTGTCAGCTCGGACCCACCGGAAGTGCCGCCTTATTACGCACAAAAAATGAATACTCCCCCTGCTAGTTGGGACCCACCTTGGTGGGTGGCTGACTTGTGGGCCTACTAAGTTGACGGGGACGAAGTGCTTTGTCAACTTAGTCAATATGAACGATTCTAGCTCCAGTGACCGTACGATGTCCATCCAACGGCCGTAGTGCTTCTTCAACCTCTGGTCTTCTTGCTCCAGCCGCCCAAAGCAGCGCCGGTCGTGCCGCATGCTCCTGCCTCCCGTGGCCGGCTGTGCTGCCGCGGAGGCCTCACCGCCCCTACTATTCCCACCGCTGGCCAGGCCCTGCGGCGACGGCAGCCTCACACCGCAGCCGAACCAGTGAACCCTCGTACTCCTCTCCGCGCGGGCTTCCACTGCCGCGTCTTCCCCGGCTCCGCGTCGTCCCCTTCCTAGGCCTCGCCGTCGTCCACCGCCCTGGTGCTCTCGGCGCGGCGTGGTCAACGTGGTCAAGGAACGACTTCCATCGGAAGAGTACTGTACGTGGAGAGGCTGACAGCTGGGTCCACGGCCGCAGCAAGGAAGTGCCTCCTTATTACGCGCAAAATAATTATTCCTCCACCTGACAGCGGGGACCCACCGGACGGGCCACCGTATTTCACGAAAAAAACGTTTCCCCCTGACTGCTGGGACCCACCAGCTACATCTTCGCACGCAAGGAAGTGCGTCCGGGCAAAAAAAACGATTCGCCCCCTGACTGCTGGGACCCACCAGCTACATCTTCGCACGCAAGGAAGTGCCTGACAGTCGGGACCCACCTGGTCGAAGCGTACGTAGCGTTGTCATTCTGGTCGCGAACGTGTACGTACATACTGGTCGATGTAGAGGCGCGCACGTGTCGTAGTAGAGGCGCGCACGTAGCATGTACACGTACGTACAACGGCCAGGGTGCAAGAAAGTAAATACGGCCACGTACGTACATACGGGCGGGGTCTCGAACGCCTCGCGCGTACGTACGGCCAGGGCTCGTGTACATGGCTGGGTCGGAACGGAGAAACAGCGTCGTCGTCGTGTTCATGGGGAGCCAACCGGCTGGGTCGGAACGGAATGCGTCGTCGTGTTCATCGGGAGGGCTTGGACGGAACATCCGATGGAAACGAGGCCTGGCGTACCGCAGAACGGAGGAAACGGCCTTGTGTTCGACCGGCCACGTTCGAAACGGGATCCTGTTCATCGGGAGGGGTCTGGCGTACCGCAAAACGGAGGAAACGGACCTCCTACGGTCGAAACGGGGGTCCTGTTGATCGGGAGGGGTGTGGCGTACCGCAAAACGGAGGAAACGGACTTGTGTTGGAGCGCTACGGTCGAAACGGGGGTCCTGTTCATCGGGAGGGGTGTGGCGTACCGCAAAACGGGACTCCACGGGATACTGTTCATCTCCACCGTCGACCCCCTCCAGCCTCCACGGGCTACTGTTCATCCACCGTCGACCTCCTCCAGCCTCCACCTGCGACTGTTCATCCACGGGCTCCTGTTCATCCAGCCTCCACCGCGCGCTACTCCACCGGCTACTGTTCAACCAGCCCTCTCCACGGGCTCCTGTTCAACCACCCCTCCACGGGCTACTGTTCATCCAGCCCTCCACCGTCTACTGTTCATCCTGCCCTCCACGGGGTGGTCCTGTTCATCCAGCCCTCCACGGGGTCCTGTTCATCCAGCCCCAACCGGCTCGATCGATCGGGGTCCTGTTCATCCAGAGGCAACACCACGGGGTCCTGTTCATCCACCCCCACCGGGAACTGTTCATCCAAACCCCCCAGCAACGCTCACTGTTCATCCAGAGGCAACACCACGGGGTCCTGTTCATCCACCCCCACCGGGAACTGTTCATCCAAACCCCCCAGCAACGCTCACTGTTCATCCAGAGGCAGCATCGATCGGCTTCAGTTAGCAGCAGTAGCGAAGGAATCGCTCGATCGGGTTCAGTTAACAGCCATCGATCGATCGCTCGGGTTCAGTAACGCGTAGCCTGCAGTGCAATCGCTCGGGTTCAGTTAGAGCCCAACGCCTCGCTCGGGTTCAGTTAGAGCCCAACGCCTCGCACCCACGCGCGTGCGTGTATGAGAGAAACGCGCATCGCTCGGCCCGACCACCCACCGTAACCGGGAACACCCCGATATTTTCCTCGCCCTCGCTTCTACCACAGTTTTTTCCATCATGGATGGCCCAAAGAATGTCATGCAGCTGCGTCTCCGGCCCGCCCAGGACGAAAAGCCCATTTTTGGTCATGATTTTTTGTCATAGAAGTAGGACCCCACCACATCTATGATGATACCGGGTTTTGTCACAATTATCGTCATAGAAGTGTCATAAGTATGACAGAAAAAAATCGTTCGGCCCAAAATGTCACGGATGTGTCTTTTTTTTGTAGTGCCCGCGGCGCGACCCGCCGCGCCAAGCACCCGCGCGTGAACAAAGAAGCTGTCAAGAAGTCCCTCGACCGCAAGAGAACGCTCCACCGCTCCTCGCACCGCCACATCAGGATCGCTTGCCGCGGCAGGGCCCTGCACCACTTGTCGTGGCAGCGCGCAGGCACCAAGATCAAGCTCCACCTCCATGGCGGGCCCCGGTGACCACGGCAGGATGCCGCGCCTTCACCCCCGAGCTGCGTAGCGTCGCCTGGCCGGGCAAGTTCAAGCCGAACCTGCCTCCTCGCTACGACGGCTCCCCCGACCCCGCAGAGTTCTTGCAGCTCTACGAGCTGAGCATCGAGGCGGCCAACGGCGACGAGAAAGTCATGGCGAACTAGTTCCCCATGGCGCTCAAGGACGACGCTCGTTCCTGGCTCCTGAACCTGCCTCCGGGCTCAATCTCCTCCTGGGACGAGATGTGTGATCGCTTCGTCGCCAACTTCCAGGGCACTCGCGACCGCCCCCCGTCCGCGGGTGACCTGCGCCGCGTCAAGCAGGAACCAGGAGAGACCCTCCAAAAGTACATCCAGTGCTTCAACAACGTTCGCCTCAAGATCCCCAAGGTGACGGACGAGGCCATCATCTCGGTGTTCTCTGATGGCGTCCGCGACGTCAAGATGAAGGAGGAGCTCGCCATCCATGAGGAGCTGTGCACATCCCTGGAGCTGTTCAACCTGGCGACCAAGTGCGCAAGGGCTAAGGAAGGGCGCCTTTCCCTCCTCGAGCTCCCAGCTGCCGACCCGGAGGAGAAGAAAGCCAAGGCCAAGGACGTGAAGCGCAAGGGAGTCGCCGTGCTCGCGGCGGAGCCGGACACGAAGCGCGGCAGGGACCAGGCTGAGTCATCCAAGAGCAGCCGACCATTCCGCGCCTTCCACAACATGCACAGCCGCAACACCAACGATTGTCAAGAGCTTAGGGCATTCACGACGGACGCTTTGGTCAACGCCCCGAGCGCAACGACCGAGGCTACGGCCGAGGAGGAGGACGTGGCGGAGGACGCTGGGACGACCGTGGTCCACGCCAGGAGTGGCGCGACCGACCCCATGAGGACCGCTGGCAAGATTAGCCTCGTGAGGGCGCCTGGAGGGATCAGCGTCGCGAGGATCGCCCTTAGGGCAACCCCGGTCTTCCTCCGCTGCCGCCACCACCAAGAAGGAACGACGACCACCATCAAGACAAGGGGGCTGGGGGCTTCCAGGAGCCGCGTGCTATCGCCTGCATCTTGGGCGGAGCTCAAGCCCTAGCCTCACAGTGTATCTTCAAGCAGTTTGCTCGCGAGGTGAACGCGGTCCTCCCCAAGCTCGAGGCCACACGCCTGCTCAGGTGGTCCAAGTGCGCCATCACTTTCAGTTTGGCAGATCAGCTCAAGTGTGCGGCTACTGCTGGCACTCTCCCGATGCTTTGTTCACCCGTCATCAGCAACGTGCAAGTCACCAAGACCCTCATCAACGGCGGCGCAGGGCTCAACGTCTTGTCCGTCGACATGTTCGACAGTCTCCAAGTGCCCTACGACCAGCTTCAGCCCACTAAGCCCTTCTCAAGAGTGACCGATGGTTCCACCACACCGATAGGGCAGGTCCGCCTCCCTGTCACCTTCGGAGAACGTAACAACTACCGCACCGAGCTCATCGACTTTGACGTTGCCCACATCCGTCTGCCATACAATGCCATCCTCGGGTATCCAGCCCTGGCCAAGTTCATGGCAGTGACGCACCACGGCTACAACGTCCTCAAGATCCCAGGGAGTTGCGGGATCATCACAGTCCCCTGCGAAGAAAGAGATGCGGTGTCCTCCCTCGAGCGCGCCTTCCATGCAGCGTCAATCGAAGACCCCGACAACAGTGCAGCTCGGTACCCTCCTGAGGTTGTCCCCAAGAAGAAGAAGCAGCTACTTTGTGCCGGACCTCGGGAGGGCGGCGTCACGAGTGGTACCTCGTCAGGATCAGCACCCGCACCTGGTGCGCCTCCCTCCCTCGCATAGGAAGGCGCGCCCGGCGCCTTCCTCGGGCAGGGCTCGGGGGCTCTCTTCTGGAGGGCCTCAGACCTTACCAATGTCATGAGGGAGACGCTCGGGCACCACTTGGAGGCGTGCTTCGTGGCACGTCTCCCTCAAGAGGACACAAGGCGAGGGGCGCCCAGCGCTCAGGAGTTCATTGCCAAGACCACTCAGGAACTGCAAGACGCGAGAGCCATGCGTGGCGACCGCCGCTCACCAGGCGCAGCTCCCCATCCAGGCGAGGATGCCAGGCTGCGCGTCTGCATCGACGTCCCAAGGCTCAACAGGGCCGCGTATCAGGAGCTCTTCTGGCCTTCGCGTGTGGGACGCTGCGAGGGCCCACCTCACAGCTACGTTCATATGCCGTTCGGCCTGCCGAGCGTGGCATCCGCCTACCAGCATAACTTGCGGAGCATCTTGGCTTCTCAGGAGGCCAGGCACCACGCCGTCCTGGCGGAGATGGAGACGGTCCTCGAGGAACCACCCAGACCCCCGGAGCCTCCTGAGGCTCAAGGCCCCGGTGGCTCGTGAGAAGCAACTCCTTCGCCACGCATCTTCAGCTGCTCCAGCATCCCTTCTACAACGGAACCAGGTGACATTTTCCAAGTTTATTTAGCTGGGAGCGCCCCCAGGGCTGCATCATTCCTAGGCCGTGTGGGTCCGTCCCTGTGGCATGTATCCCTTTTTATGTCTTCAGCTTACCTTGTTGGGGGCACCCATCGGGCTGCATCATCCCCAAGCCGCTCGGGCCTGACCCGGTGGCATGTATCTCCCCTGCGTTTACTTAAGCCAGTTTGCTTTCCATGTTTAATCTATCTATGACTATCACCTGCTTGATTCTCACCTACCACGGGAGCCGCGCGCCGGTCGTCTTTCTTCAGGACCCTTCGCGTGAGAAAGGTTAGGCACGGTGTCTGTGCTCGGGCCTGTCCCTGCATCGTCGATAAATCCAATGCCGGTCCCGTTCACGTCACCCCCTAGGGTCGTTGGTGCTTGGCCTTCTCACGCGATAACCTCAGGAGATTCGTTCAGCGCAGGTTGTCTAACCACCTCGCAGGACCACCACAGCAAACAAGAATCAAGACCAGGCGCAACCCGCCTTGAGGTAGGGCCTCGTGAGTACCGCGCTGGCTCACGAGTGCCCAGACACACCTCGTCTAGCCCTGTCGTGCAAGCCACATGTCAGGGCGGGGTTGTACACGCCCCGGGGCACTCCGCAGTAGGGAGTCCCCTCCCACGCACCAGTGGAAGCACCATGCTCCGCGCTGGCCGTCGACACTGCCGAGGAGCGGCTATGCCCGTGCAAGTGCGGAAGCACTATGGTCCACGCTGGTGATAAACAACTGAGGGCAGCCCCACGGCTGTATCAACTTCAGGGAGCCCTTGAGCTCAGTGTCTGGCCTCACCGCAACGCCTCCCCCCGGGAGAGCCGCGCAAGGGGGCTGGGCACGGGGGCTGCGCCTGGGTCACAACCAGGCGTACGCCGCCCAACCAGGTCCCTCAGACCTGGTCGTCGCGCGCCCTCCCGAGCCGAGCCTCGGCGAGGACAAAGGTATGAAGGTTGTTTGCACGTCAAGGGGGATTCCTGAGCATCGCGACTCAGGAGCCTAACTGGTCACGTAGCCCCTCACTCCTTGGTTCCGTCCTAGTCTCTGGTCGGCCCAACGGCGGTCGAGGTATGCGCGGGGCCAGGCCCTGCCGTTGTAGAACACTTGACCTATCTCCGCGTCTCTTTCCTATAAGCTGTTTGCGCATCAAGGGGGACTCCTGAGCATCGCGACTCTGGAGCCTAACTGGTGACATAGCCCCTCACTCCTTGGACTAGTCCTGGTCTCCGGATGACCCAACGGCGGCTGAGGTATGCGCGGGGCTGGGCCCTGCCGACGTAGAACGTAAAGCAAATAGGAAAAAACCGCAAAATCTCAAGCAAATATTACAAGATATATTGTTCTCCCAAATATCAAACGCAAGTTTAAATGCCTCCACGAGGCATGATGCATGTTGCAGGAGTAAAACAGGAAAACAGCCGCAAGCAGGTCACCACTGGACACCGCCGTCGCCCACAAGAGGTGCTCCTCCCTTGGTGGCGTCGCCTTCACCTGTACCGCCAGCCGGAGCCGCAGGACCGGTAGCACCGCCGATCGAAGGCGCGAGAGCGAAGCCGCGGAACTTCTTCAGTAGGGCCTCCACCTGGCCCTTCACGGCTGCGGCTGCGGCCGCAGAACGCTCCTTGTCCATAGGCTCTAGCAGCTCGTCAAGGCGGGCAGCGGGATCACGAAGATGGAGGTGGCTGAAGACACGCGTTAGCGTGGCTGAGGAAAGAACGCGGGCTTCTTCCTCTGCCATGGGACCAATACCGTTCACGACCTCCTCGAGCGCGTCAACCAAGTAGGGAAGCAGCTGGGCGGGACCATCCTCGTCGGTGGTCAGCGGCCTCTCCAAGCCCTTCTCGTAAAGCGCCTTCAGCGCCGCACGGGACCTCTTCTCGAGGAGCACGAAGGCCGCGCGGTCCTCGGTCAGGACCTTCACCTTGGCGCCAAGATCGGCCTTCTCCGCCTCCACCTTCCGCTCGAGCTCCTCCAGCCGGCTGCGTTCCGCAGCCTGCACCTTCACCAACTCTCCCAGTTCAGCGTCGCGATCCTTGACGGCGTCCTCCCGGGCCTTCATCTTCTCCTCCTCCGTCTGGCGGCCGCGAGCTTCTTCTGCGCGCAGGTCGTGCAGATTCCGCAGCTCGGCCTCCAGCGCACGGCAGCGATCCTGGGCGATCTCGGCATCCTTCAACGCAACTTTGCGAGCAGCCACGGCTTGGGCGACGGCCTGCCTCTCCTTCTCGGAGGTCGCCGCGGCCTGGCTCAGCGTCGCTCGAACAGACGGGTCAGAGTAAAGCCAGCCGGAGACCAGCTCCAGGCGACCGGCCGCCAGGTGGCAGTCGGGGCCTTAGAGATCCTCTCGCAGCCGGGCCATCTCAAGAAGAGCACGCTCCAAGACATCAGGGGAGACAGAAGGGCCTGGAAGCAGTGGCGCAGCAGGAGGAGGAGACGACGTCGTCACCAGGGCCTGGGAGACCGGGGGCTCCTCAGCTTTCATGACCCCAGCGGCTGGGCCGGACACCAACGCCTCCAGAGCCAGCGAGGCCACGGGGGCTGACCCCTCATGAGGATGCTCCCCCAGGCCTTGCGAGGACGAACGGGCTGGGGAAGTGCGAGTGCCGTCGCTTCCTTTCTTCGCGGAGGGGGGCGCGGCTACTGCAGATGGTTCAGCCCCGGGCTGGGCCGCTGCATCCTTTCTCTTCTTCGCCGCAGGCGGCAGCCTAGTCAGCCAACAATGAACATCCAGAAGCAGCAGCATAAGCAAGAACAAGGCAAAGCTCGAGCACTTACTGGTCCACCGCGGCGTAATCCACCCTCCGCTTGCTGAGCTTGAAGCCTGAGAGCCTCGAAGCTTGAGGCGCGGGCGCGCGGGCTCCGAGAGCAGAAGACGGACCAGCGGAGGGGCCGGAAGTAGCCCCGGGCGGCGGCGGAACGGAAGTAGCATCTCGGGGGATCAACGCCGTCCGGTCCCTCGTCGGGATCACGGGTGGTTCTCCCTTCTCCTGGCGGGCGTCGGTCCTTTCGTCGTTTGGCAGGGTGCAGAGGATGTTGGCCTTGCTCAAGGGGGAGGTCTCCCCCATCCATTCAGGCGCCACCTCCAAGTCGTGCTCCTTGTCCTCCTCCTCTTCCTCCCCGCGGGACTCATCGGAAGACAGCTCCACCGCCGTCGGCGCCATAGGGGCCCCGGTGGGCGCCGGCGGCACCAGCCCGCGCCCGTCGAAGGTCGGCCTGGCAGCCACGATCTGCGCCCCGTCCTTGCGGCGGAACAAGGGAACGAAGGCGCTCGGCGGGTACTCTTGGTCGTCCCCAACCAGGAGGCGGAGAGCCGCAGCCAGCTCACCGTCAGGCAGGGCTTCCGAACTCAGGCGAACCTTGTCCTCTTCGTCCCCAAGCCTCCACAAGGGGCGCGTGCGCGCCAGAAGCGGGGCCACACGCAGCATCAGGAATTCCCACAGGAGCATGGCCCCTGTCACCTTTGCCGCCTTCGCGTTGCCCGGCTTCAGGTCAGTGTTCATCTGCTCCAGCACCGACGTCGCCCGCTCATCAGTGAGCTTCACGCAACACCACCCCTTGTCGGACTGGGGTATCTCCGTTGGCAGCACCAAGCGGGGGTGGACGAACTTGGCATCCATCATGACCCACTTGCTCCTGAAACCGTCGGCCTTCTTCCCGGTCTTCGAGATCGAATTGGCCTTGCCAGCCGCGATGAAGTTGGCACACCTGGAGGTATGACCCTCGTTGATGCGGAGGAAGAAGAAGTGGCGCAGCAGAGCCACGGACGGCATCACGCCGAGATACGCCTCGCAGTAGTAGGCGAAGGTCGACAATAGAAGGATAGAGTTGGGATGGAGATGCAGCACCTGCAGCCCGTAGTGGCCAAGGACCTCATAGAAGAAATCAGAGAAGGGGGGAACCAGCCCCGCGGAGACGCTGCTCATGAAGAAGGGGAAGAAGGTGCTCCCCTCGGGCTCCGGTACGTCAGAGCCGGCCCGGAGCTCAGCCTTCCTGTCGGTGTCAAAACCGGCGGATCTCGGGTAGGGGGTCCCAAACTGTGCGTCTAGGATCGATGGTAACAGGAGACGGGGGACACAATGTTTACCCAGGTTCGGGCCCTCTCTATAGAGGTAATACCCTACTTCCTGCTTGATTGATCTTGATGAATATGAGTGTTACAAGAGTTGATCTACCACGAGATCGTAATGGCTAAACCCTAGAAGTCTAGCCTATGAGTATATGGTAATGAATCTGTCCTATCCGGACTATGCTCTCCGGTTTATATAGACACCGGAGAGATCTAGGGTTACATGAGGTCGGTTACACAGGAGTAAATCTTCATAATAGGTCGCCTTGCTTGCCTTCCACACCAAGTAGAGTCCAATCCGGACACGGGTATTGTCTTCGGCCTTCGTATCTTCACAGCCCATCAGTCCGGCCAATGGATAACAGGCCGGACGCCCGAGGACCCCTTAGTCCAGGACTCCCTTAGTAGCCCCTGAACCTGGCTTCAATGACGAGGAGTCCGACGCGCAGATTGTTTTCAGCATTGCAAGGCGGGTTCCCCTTCTCCTGAACTCCAAGATAGTCTTCAGACGCGATGATTGTATCTGGACCTGTTACACACCATGCACAACCAAGAGAGAATATATATATTTTACACGAGTTCCATCCGCTAACAGCTTTCTACATTACGTCCGTTCGGTCATCATTTCGAACCGTTTGTCCCACGTTTCAAGACGCGGTTGCTATTGGCACATCTTGTCAAAGCAGAGATCGTGTCCCCTTATTGCGGGATTCTCATCAATGCGGGCATGGGTAACCCAACCGTGCCGTTTGCACAGCTTTTGGGAATAGGCGAATCTTAAGGCGAGCGAGGAGGCGTTTAATGTTTGTTGCCTTTATAAGAGGATAAGGATCCCCTCTTCCTCTTCTCACGCTTTCTCTCCGTCTCCGCCTTCCCGATCTCGAGCTCCAGTGCCCAAGTTTCATCTCCTTTCCACTCAAGAAACCATGTCCGGATCCGGTGGTCAGGGCAAGTGGATGGTCTCCTCCGTCAAGGAGGAGGACATTACTGAGCTCCGAGCGGCCGGATATTTGGCGAAGGGAATTCCCCACAGCTTGCCGGCCGAGGGACAAATCGTCCCCACGCCGGAGCCCAACGAGAGGGTAGTATTCCTCCCTCATTTCTTCCGCGGGCTTGGGTTTCCACTCCACCCTTTCATCCGCGGGCTAATGTATTACTACGGGGTAGATTTCCATGATCTGTCCCCGAATTCCTTCCTCAACATCTCGGCGTTTATCGTCGTGTGCGAGGCCTTCCTCCGCATCCAACCCCACTTTGGGTTGTGGCTCAAAGTCTTCAACGTGAAGCCGAAGGTGGTGGATGGCCAGCACGCGGAGTGCGGAGGGGCAATGGTGAGTAAATTGTCCAACGTCTCCTAGCCCAAAGGCACCTTTGTGGATATGGTAAAGGAGTGGCAGAAGCAGTGGTTCTACATCACAGAACCACGCGGCACCACCTGGGCCGCAACTGCCGAATTCCGCTCCGGCGCTCCTATTCGACTCACCTCTTAGGTCGAAAAGAGTCCGGACTGGTGTTCCCCTAACGAGTTGATAGCGCTGTAGACGCGTGTTCAGAGCATGGTAACCAAGAGCTTCAAGCTCGTCAATGTTATCCAGGTGATGTTAGTTCACCGGATCCTTCTGTGCCAGCTCCGAAGCCGCCTGCTGTGGGAGTTCAATCCGAAGAAGCACCAGACCCTGGTGAGGCTCTTCGAGACAACGCACGAAGGTGCAAGGAAATTGCTCTTCAAGGGAAATGAGAAACCACCGGCCACGGATTCAGACCATGGTCACGATTGTACACACCCTGCCAGAAAGGTATGTTATTTCGACCGTATCCTCAACCTAATTGTTTCGAGGATGATGTTTGAGCTTTTGTTATTGCTCTTTTAGGACTGGATGGAGAGGGCGAAGCGGATCCAGTGTCTGGCTCCGCTGCCTGAAGAACCAGTCATCCCGCGTCTGGCGAAGATGCTGGTGTCAGCGCCATATAAGGCGCCGGAGAAGAAGGCCAAGAAGAAGGCAAAGGGAGCCAAGAGTGGCCTCCGCCGCAAGGGTACTTCGGACGTGGCGTCTGAAGACAACGAAACTCATTCCTCTATCCCTGAGGACAATGACGGGGAAGAGGAGGAGGAGGAAGAAAACAATCCTCCCCCTGAGGAGAGGAAGAAGAAGAGGGCGGCTCCGGCACATCTGGAGGCGGAGACGCCCAAAAAGGGGAAGGGCGTTCCGGCGGTCAACACCGCGTGAGACGTCGATAGTAGTCCGGAACGACGGCCCCGCACTAAGCCCCAGGCCGCATCGTAAGTGATATGGCTTATTTATGCACACATCCAGCCCTTTCTCTCCATTATCTTGATGTAGTTAACTGTACCATTGCAGTCCGGCCCGCGACCTAATCCAGCGATCCTCGCCTGGAAGTTCGTTGGCTCCGTCGGAGATGGCGAGCCAGTCGCCACCGCCTGCTTATTTCCCCGGGGCCGGGGACGACATCGAAGTGCTGTCCCGGAGGGCCGATCCGAACCGGTGGGGAGCCCATGACACTGTCCGGGAGGCGCCACGAGGCGAAGCCTCCACTGCCGGACACAAGGAGGAGACGATCCCCATGGGGACTGGTGAAGAGGGCCGCAACCAGCTTGGCCCTCAGCCGAATACGATTCTGGAGACCCATATGGCTCCGGAGTCGGGCGGGCAGCCCTCTTCGAAGGAGGGGGGTGCACCACTTCCGCCGGTGGTCCCTGTCCATCCAGGGGCGCCGGATAACCTGATGGAGGCGCTACGAGGCACCTCCGTTATGGACGAGCACCGTGTTCTTATAAGCGCGGTGATCGAGAAGGTTCAGTCCGCCAAGAGTGGACTGAATGAAGCCTGTAGCAACCTATTGATAGGTTTCGAGGTAAGTGACAGAGAAAAAAAACCTATAGTCAGTAGCCCCTGAGACACTGTCCGGTGCTCGGTAAGAGGAACCGGACGGAGGATCAATCCTCTAGTGTAGGAGACTAACGTGATATGTGTGCATGAGCAGGCGTCGCTGTTGGCCGCGACCTCACATGCTGCCGAAGTCTCTGAACTGAAGCAGAGGCTGGAGCGGACCAAGAACGAGCTCGGCGAGGTTAGAGTGCGGCTGCAGGAGAAGCAAGGTAAGTAACGTCTTGGTGTGTGTTCAGAAAGCGGAGACGCTGTGTATTGACTGTAATGTCAAAATGTATGCAGGGGCCGCGATCGAGGTCGAGGCCCTGAGGAAGGCCCTGGGCGAGGCCGAGGAGAAGGCTGTCCAGCAGCAAGCCGCCCGTAAGAAGCTCGAGGCCCGTGTCAAGGAAATCCAGCAGGAGCTCCAAGATGCAGTGAAAAAATGTGAGACCTTGGAGAATGATGCGTCGGCTCAGGAGGCCGAACTCACCAAGGCTTGTCAGGGCGCAGAGACCGCGCGGAATGAGGCCCAGGCCGTCATCCAAGAGATCCAGGAGGCCAGGAAGATCACGGCGGGTAAGGCTTTTAAGATGCAAAGTAAGTATGCGGAGAGGCCGTACCTTTTACTAACCCGGGTTCGGAGTTCCCCAAGAGCTTTTGCGGATCTACCACGCAGCGTATCAGACGCTGCAGCGTTCTACCGAGCCGAAGGAGGAGGTTCTACGGAGAAGCTATTCTGGTCGCATTATGCGTCGCCAGAGCATCCCGTGTCCTTCACTGATCAGCTGAAGAAGCTGGTGGAGCTGCACAGGGTGGCCGAACTAGCCATGAAGGATTTGACAATCCGGCTATGGCCATCCGAAGCTATACCCGGCAGCTACTTCGGACTCATGAGGCGGCTAGTGGAAGCCTGTCCGTGGCTGGACGTCGTCAAGCGCTCTGCATGTATTGAAGGCGCCCGTATGGCCTTCGCTTGCTGCAAGATGTGGTGGGCGAAGATCAACACTGTTGAAGTGGCCAGCGGGCCGCCGGAGGGCAAGGAGCACCGCACACCCGAGAAATATTTTGCGGATGTCATAGAAGGGTCTCGACTTGTGGCCGCTCAATGTTCGCAGGACGTTATTTTCGAATGAATACATTCGTATTGGGCCTTTGCCTTGTATTATAAAGACAGAGCTTGCTTTGTAATGTAATTTTGTTATGCTTTGAATTGTTTCATCATGTGCGGCCGTGTTATATGCAATCTGAGGGTTGGCCAGTCGTCGGCTTCTGCCCTCACGTAATTAGTACGGAGGTGTTCAGGATGGGATCTAAACAATCTTGATCCAATTGTATGGTCCTTGAAGGAGTTGTTTAGCGCAACGAACAAGGCAATCAGACTATACGGCTTAAACGCCCTCACTTAGCCATAGGAGTTTTATAATTAAGCAAGTGCGCAGCCCCTGGTCCAAGCCAGGGTGCTGTCAGCATCTGATCGGGAAGTGCCGATCCTTCACGTGATACGGAAAAAATCTCCAACGATTTTGTAACCCACGAACAGCTGACTGGCTCTCGCTGTATCATGACAGTCAGTTTTCGGCTTTCTCTACTGAGGTGCTCATCCGGTCAAGGCCAGGGCACAATCGCAGTAGTTCTCCCTTTACTACCCTAGCCGATAGAGCGGAACGTAGGATAGCAAGCACAGGAGCCGGGCAACCCAACTATTGACCAAAGACATGATTCGGAGCCAATGCATATAATGCTAAATTCAGGGTGCCGAACTTATATATAAGAAGTGTTCGGACTTTGCTGCCGTATTGCGGGGTGATAAGCAGCCCCTGGCGAATATGAAACATACAAAAGAGTACTGATGTAGCTAATAAGCAGATCGAAATGAAATGGAGTAAGGGGCAAAAACCACAAAAACTGGGCCGCACATCATTTTTATTATAGCTGAATGGATACGTCAAGGCGTATCTTATACAAATAGTGTGATAAGCACCCAGACTATTTAACATGTCGGGATCAAGAGGGAGCAGCGTGCGGGTCCTGGGAAATAAGTAAAAATACCGTCAAGAAGAACATATGGAGGTTACCCTGCACACCTATGCTGCGTGCCCCCTTTGTATGCTGATCCTTCGAAGGGGCTGGTGATTAGGCTCGCGGGAAAAGGAACCTGAAACAGAAAGGAAAAAGTGTGTCCGGGGTCGGTCTAGCCGAACTGCAGATCCCGGGTTAGCTCGTGCCTCCGTCGATGTCCATGGAATTTCGAGTGCGTTATTATGTACGCGTGGTACGAATGCCACTACTTCATCGGGACTGGGACGGAGGCCAAATTGCTAGTCGAGCTCTTGACGAGCCTTGTTGTCCTGCTGCAGTCTAGTTTGGAACATCTTGATGGTGTCCAGGGGCTCGGCAGCCGCACTATGGTGCTTCTTGAGAAGGCCGCTTTGTACCTCTGCTGCTAGGGCGGCGGTGTGCACCTCTGTTCGGAGGGAGCGTTCCGTGTTACCATTGACTGTTATGACGCCGCATGGGCCGGGCATCTTGAGCTTGAGATAAGCGTAGTGTGGCACTGCGTTGAATCTAGCAAACGTTGTTCGTCCGAGCAGTGCGTGGTAGCCGCTGCAGAATGGGACGATGTCGAAGATTAACTCCTCGCTTCAGAAATTGTCCGGAGAACCGAAGACCACTTCCAGCGTGATTGAGCCCGTACAGCGGGCCTCGACGCCTGGTATGACTCCTTTGAAGGTAGTCTTTGTTGGTTTGATTCGTGAGGGGTCAATGCCCATCTTCCGCACCGTGTCTTGATAGAGCAGGTTGAGGCTGCTACCACCGTCCATCAGGACTCGTGTTAGGTGAAACCCGTCAATAATTGGGTCCAGGACTAGTGCGACTAAACCGCCGTGGCGGATGCTAGTTGGGTGGTCTCGTCGATCGAAGGTGATCGGGAATGACGACCACGGATTGAACTTTGGGGCGACTGGCTCTACCGCATAGACGTCCCTGAGTGCTCGCTTGCGCTTCCTTTTGGGGATGTGTGTAGCGTATATCATGTTCACCGTTTTGACTTGAGGGGGAAATTTCTTCTGCCCTCCAGTGTTCGGCTGCCGGGGCTCTTCGTCCTCGTCCTCACTTTGTGATCCTTTTTCTTTTTTTTCGGCATTTAACTTGCCAGCCTGCTTAAAAACCCAACAATCCCTGTTGGTATGATTGGCTTGCTTATCCGGGGTGCCGTGTATTTGGCACGGACGATCGAGTATGCGGTCCAGGCTGGAAGGTCCTTCATTGTTTCTTTTGTAGGGCTTCTTCCATTGGCCGGACTTGGAGCCACTGAATCCGGCGTTGACTGTGGTGTCATCGGTGTTGTTATCATTGCTTCGGCATTTGTGCCTATTGCGCCGGAGCTTGCCAGTGCTATTCTTGACCTCGGAGGGGCCTGTCTCGCTGGTTGTGTTGTTACTACGGGCCAGCCAACTGTCCTCTCTCGTGCAAAAGCGGGTCATGAGTGCCGTGAGGGCTGCCATGGACTTCGGCTTTTCTTGGCCGAGGTGGCGTGCTAGCCATTCGTCACAGATGCTGTGTTTGAAGGCTGCTAAGGCCTCGGTGTCCGGACAGTCAAGGATCTGGTTCTTTTTGGTTAGGAACCTAGTCCAGAATTTTCTGGCTGATTCTCCAGGTTGTTCAACTATGTGGCTTAAGTCATCGGCGTCTGGTGGCCGGACATAAGTTCCTTGGAAGTTGTCCGGGAAAGCTTCCTCCAAGTCCTCCCAGCTGCCGATAGAATTTTCAGGCAGGCTGTTAAGCCAGTGCCGAGCTGGCCCTTTGAGCTTTAGTGGGAGGTATTTAATGGCGTGGAGGTCGTCTCCTCGAGCCATATGTATGTGGAGAATGAAATCCTCAATCCATACTGCGGGATCGGTTGTGCCGTCGTATCATTCGATGTTGACGGGCTTGAACCCCTCGAGGAATTCATGGTCCAGTACTTCATCTGTGAAGCAGAGAGGGTGTGCGGCGCTCTGATGGAGTCCGTCTGCGGTGTTCGGTCCGGGCGTGGTTAGATTTATCACGTCCGAATAGGTAGCCTTCCTCTTGCCTCCAGGTACACCCTCGTGATCCGTAGATTGATCTTGTGTGTCCTGGTCTATCGTTCAGGATTTGCCGGAGGACATATGTGTGACCCCGAATTCTTCCGTCTCTATTTTTACGAGGCAGTGGGGCAGGCTGCTGTTCGGCCTGAGTTGCCGCTTTGTCCCGGCCGCGGGGTGGCCGGTCAGCCGCCCTGTCTCGACCACGTGGTGGTCGTTCCGCATTACGCGAGGGAGATGTGTGCTCTGGTGCTTCCTCGTCGAATTGAGGTAGCAGTCTGCGTTTCAGGTAGCTCTTAGCTGGGCGCTTGAGGCCGTATTCTTCGGCGGTCAGCACATCGGTCCATCTGTCTATGAGCAGATCTTGTTCGTCTTGAAGCTACTGTTGTTTCTTTTTCAGGCTCCTTGCAGTGGCTATGAGCCGAAGCTTAAAGCGCTCCTGCTCCACAGGGTCCTCTGGCATGATGAAGTCTTCGTTGCCGAGGCTTGTCTCGTCCTCGGAGGGTGGATGGTAACTATCGTCTTCCGAGTTATCTTCTGTGGCCTGTTCATCAGGGTTGTCTTTCCTGTTGTCATGTTCCTCCTGTTCGGATGCCGCACCGACGGGGTCTTCATTGTTTTCGGCGTCCCCTGGAGTGCTATTTTCTCCGGTACCAGTGTTGCCATCCTTTGAGCGACGAGGCTTAGAACGGCCTTTGGGGCACCGATGCTTGGACTGCGTCTCAGAGGGTTTGTTCTTATCCGGCTCTTCTTTGTCATCGCCAGATCCTTTGGGTGTATCAACCATGTACACGTTGTACGAGGAGGTGGCTGTCCAACGTCCGGTGAATGGCGGGTCTTGGCCTTGCTCCATATCGGCATCGTCGTCCATACCGTCGATGTCTTCGGAGCCATAGTCAAGCACGTCGGTTAAGTCGTCGACAGTGCCTATGAAGTGGGTGGCGGGTGGGAAGCAAAATTCCTCGTCATCCGTCTCTAGCTCGACGCGAACATAGTTTGGTTGTGAGTCCTCCTCCAAGGATAATTTCTTTAAAGAATTTAGTATGTCACCAAAAGGTGAGTGCTGGAAGAAGTCTGCGGCGCCGAATTCGAAAATCGACAACCGATCCAGCTCGGTGTCCGCGGGCGCGTCTGATCTGGAACGTGTAGCCGAAAACGAGTCCGGAGTTCCATTGGCGCGAATATTGTAGGATGTCGAGTCCGTGTGTGCCTCCAACGCCGTGGACTTTGTGGCCTCGGAGGGCACGATCTACTTCGGTTCTGAGGCCGTTGCAGCAACAGGATCCATCTCCTAGGTGTGATCCGATGACATATTTAAGTCATGTTCATCAGAGAGAGGGGGAGCGACTGCCTCAGTCTTGAATCCATCGAAGATCAAGTCTCCACGGGTTCGCGGTGCAGTTCAAGCTTCCTGATCTGACCTGATGGCCAGGGGCGTGACTATCGACCTGCTCCAGATGGCCAAGCGAGTTGGCCCGCAGTACGAAGCCGCCTAATACGAAGATCTGTCCAGGGAGGAAGGTTTCTCCCTGGACCACGTCATTACTGATGATCGAAGGGGCAATCGAGTCCTATGCTGATGGCGCAGTTGAACTCTCAATGAAAGCACCAATGTCGGTGTCAAAACCGGCGGATCTCGGGTAGGGGGTCCCGAACTGTGCGTCTAGGATCGATGGTAACAGGAGACGGGGGACACAGTGTTTACCCAGGTTCAGGCCCTCTCTATGGAGGTAATACACTACTTCCTGCTTGATTGATCTTGATGAATATGAGTGTTACAAGAGTTGATCTACCACGAGATCGTAATGGCTAAACCCTAGAAGTCTAGCCTATGAGTATATGGTAATGAATCTGTCCTATCCGAACTATGCTCTCCGGTTTATATAGACACCGGAGAGATCTAGGGTTA
The DNA here is from genome assembly GCF_018294505.1 of Triticum aestivum. NCBI lineage: Eukaryota > Viridiplantae > Streptophyta > Magnoliopsida > Poales > Poaceae > Triticum > Triticum aestivum. The sequence continues at coordinate 317,559,399 of NC_057805.1, forward strand.
CATGAGGTTGGTTACACAGGAGGAAATCTTCATAATAGGTCACCTAGCTTGCCTTCCACGCCAAGTAGAGTCCAATCCGGACACGGGTATTGTCTTCGACCTTCGTATCTTCACAGCGCATCAGTCCGGCCCATGGATAACAGGCCGGACGCCCGAGGACCCCTTAGTCCAGGACTCCCTCACTCCCCCCCCTCCTTGCTTTCCCCCGCCGTCAGCAGGCGCGTGGCGGCGAGGCTCTTCTCCGAGACGTTGCGCGCGTCGAGGGCTGGATCGTACCAAGCCGGCGACGAAGCAAGCTTGACCTTCCGGGGCGCCATTGGTCGCTGATGCGGAAGGGGATGGGAACAGATCTAGAAATTTCGGAAACAAGGAGCAAGGAAGGGGATCTGGAGCAAGGAGAAAGGAAGCAATGAAGGCAAGCGCTGTCTGCGCCAGCCTTTTGACAGTCGGGCAGTTGCCGAGGCAGCGTGGGGAAGCGGAGACGCCCACGTCCAGTCAACCGCCACGCGTCGACCAAGGCTGCAGGCTATTGGGGCCCGCGGCGCTCTGCACTTGCCCTTTGGCTTCGCCTCGAAGCCAAGTCTGAGCGCGCCTTGGGCCCATGGGCTACTGTCAGTGTTCTGGGAACGGGGGTCCCCAGACTTGCCTGCCTACGGCCCACGGCGTGGCTCCACAAGCGGGCCCGTACGGCCCATCTTCACCAGCGAGCACTCAAGACCCTCGCGAGGCGGGCGACACAAGACCCCCTCGGGAGCGGCCTCCCCAGGCTGGCTAGCGAGGGGCAGAGAGATCAAGGCAAGGCAAACCTCGCGAGGTTCCACTGACGCAAGCCATGACGATCGAGACCAGGCGGGCGCCAGCGTGCACAGTGTCCTTGTTTCCTCTTTGGTGCTAAGGAGGCGAGCACAGGCGAGGAATACCAAGGCGTCAAGCAAAGGTTTCCATATCGGTGCAACGAGACCAAGACCAGCAGGACGGCAAGATGGAGATCACCGTGGGGCCCAAGACGGCGTCACCACCAGAGCCTTTGGCAGGCGAAGACTACTTTTGTCAGGATAAGCTGTACTAGCTGTCCCCTTTCAAATTGGCCGTTGTGGCATCCCTTCCCGCTCAATATTTGGGAAGAGGACCATGGCCTCTATAAATAGGACTAGCCACCACAGTAGGGAGGGGGACGGAGAGAGAGATCAGATCCTCAACCTCACACCCACAAGTTCACCAAGCACAAGAACACCTCTCCTCACGAGGCTGTTCTTCCCCTTGTACTGTTCATTCTCAGCCCAAGAGGCAATCCACCACCACCACACTGGAGTAGGGTATTACGCCACAACGGTGGCCCGAACCAGTATAAATCTTGTGTCCTCGTGTGTTGTGAGTTCGTCGTGCCTAGCTTGGAGATCGTGAAGTGTGTGAGGGTGTGATCGGTGAGGGGGAGATCTTCGCGCGCACCCCAGTGTTCGAACCTTAAGGGTTTTGCCGGAACCCGAAATCCGACACTAACCCTATCGATCCCCTCTTAAAAGTGTGGGATCCTATACTCAAGAAAACAAATATGTAATCAATTTTTATGCTTCATCCTTGAGTAAAATCACTTTATATGATCTTGATCTACACACTTAGATAAACCGGGGGCTAACACCTGAGATTCACTTGACAACCATTGTTAGACCCCTACATTATATTGGCATCAACATCAAAACATGATGTAAGGGCCTTATTGCTCTTTCAAACTACTCATAGGGGTACATAGAGGCCATAACAAGCATTCAAACTACTTAGAACACTAAGAATTCAACATGCAAGCACATCTACAGCAGCACCAAGAGTAGCTAATTTTTCAAAGTATAAACCGCTAAAACAAAAACTAATTGGACAAAAGGTGGAGTCACATACCAAGCAACAATCCCCCGAAACAGTTTCGGAAACGGAGCTTCGAGCAAAGAGATCGAAATTCGCGGGTTTGAGCTCAAGAACACGGGAGAGAGAGCAATGGAGATTTTTTTCTGGAGGTAAGTGGTGATGTGGGCTAAAGAGATAAGTGAGGGGGCCCACGTGGGGACCACAACCCACCAGGGCGCGCCTGGGGGTCCTGGCGTGCCCAGGTGGGTTGTGCCCACCTGGTGCACCTCCCTCTGGTATTATTTGCACCAAAAATTCATAAATATTTAGAAAAAAATCATGTTCAATTTTCACGGCATTCTGAGAACATTTATTTTTGGGTCATTTTTTTATTGCACGGAAAATTCAGAAAACAGACAAAACATGGCATTTTATTTTATTTAACTAGTAAAAACAGAAAACTAAAAGTAGGGACAAAAGGTAGTGCTTACTAAATTCATCAACTTCATATCGCTCAAAAATGATTCATTAATAAGGTTGATCGGGTCTTATTAACAACCACTTTTGATTAGCATGAAACCGAAGAACTTTCGCAAATCACTAAGTTACCTCAATGGGGATATGCATTTCCCCAACAATAAGCATTTCATAATTCTTTTTAATAGTAGTAGAGGTATTTGAAAACTTCCAATAGTGATTGTCGGAGATTTTCAATAACATTAATACCATTCACATGGAATTGTTTCTTCGGAAAGTGCACCGTATGCTCATTACCATTAATATGAAAAGTGACCTTGCTTTTATTGCAATCAATAACAGCCCCTACAGTATTCAAGAAGGGTTTACCAAGGATAATCGACATGTTGTCGTCCTCGGGCATCTCAAGTATAACAAAGTCAGTCAAAATAGTAACATTAGCAACAACAACGGGCACATCCTCACAGATACCAATAGGTATGGCAGTTGACTTGTCAGCCATTTGCAAAGATATTTCAGTAGGTGTGAGTTTATTCAAGTCAAGTCTTTTATAAAAAGAGAAAGGCATAACACTAACACCAGCTCCTAAATCACACAAAGCAGTTTTCACATAATTCTTTTTAATAGAGCAAGGTATAGTTGGTATTCCTGGATCTCCAAAAATTTTAGGTAATCCATCTTTGAAAGTATAATTAGCAAGCATAGTGGAGATTTCAGCTTCCGGTATTTTATTTTGTTTGTGATGATGTCTTTCATATACTTTGCATAAGGAGGCATTTTTAAGATATCAGTCAAGCGAGTACGCAAAAGGACTGGCCTCAGCATTTCAGCAAAGCGTTCAAATTCTTCATCATCTTTATTTTTAGTTGACTTGGGTGGAAAAGGCATAGGTTTTTGAACCCACGGTTCTCTTTCTTTACCGTGTTTCCTAGCCATGAAGTCTCTTTTATCATACCTTTTATTCTTAGGTTGTGGGTTATCAAGATCAACAGGTGGTTCTATCTCGACATCATTATCTGGTTCTTTTTTGTTATTTGGTTGAGTGTCTTCATGAACCTCATCATTATCTTTTTCATTATCACTAGGCGAGTGTTCATTACCAGATTGAGTTTCAGCATCTGAGATAGAAGTTTCATTTTCATTATCAGGAGGTTTTTCAATTTCAGGTTCACTAGAAGTGTGCAAAGGCCTATCATTTTTGTTTTTCTTTTTAGAAGGACTAGGTGCACTAGTGTTATTTCTTTGTGAATCTTGTTCAATTCTTTTTGGGTGCCCCTCGGGATAGAGTGGTTCCTGAGTCATTTTACCTCCTCTAGTTGCAACTCTAACAACAAAGTCATGCATATTATTATTCATTTCATCAAGCAATTCTCTTTGAGATTTAGAAACTTGTTCTAATTGGGTTTGTACCATAGAAGCATGTTTTCCAACACCTCTAACATCATTTGAAATTCTAAATAACAAGTAACTCAAGCGAGTAATCATATCAGAATTGTATTTCAGTTGTTCCATAACATTTGCATTGAAGTGATCTTGTTTTCTAATATAGTTTTCAAACTCATAAAGGCATTGACTAGGATGCATATTGTGAGGATTATCATTTTCATTGAACTTCATAAGAGAATTTACCTCTACCACCTTAGGCAGTGGTGGTGTATTAAGTCCATGTATTTCTTCAATAGGAGGTAAATTTTTAACATCCTCAGCTTTAATACCCTTTTCCATCATAGATTTCTTTGCCTCTTGCATATCTTCAAGACTGAGATATAATATACCCGTGCCGGTGGTTCAGGAAGAGTCCAATCATCATAATTTTTCAATATGTTATTCAATAGTTCTTCAGCTTGAGTAATAGTTCGTTCCCTGGAAACACAACCAGCACAACTATCTAGGAAGTCCCTAGAAGCATTGGTTAGTCCATTATAGAAGATATCAAGTATTACATTTTTCTTAAGAGGATGATCAGGCAAAGCATTAAGTAACTGGCAAAGCCTCCCCCAAGCTTGTGGGAGACTCTATTCTTTAGTTTGCACAAAGTTAAATATTACCTATAAGGCAGCTTGTTTCTTATGAGCAGGAAAATATTTTTCAAAGAAGTAATAAATCATATCTTGGGGACTACGCACACAACTAGGAGCAAGAGTATTGTACCAAGCTTTAGCATCACCCTTTAATGAGAAAGGAAATAATTTGAGAATAAAGTAATAGCGAGTTTTCTCATCATGAGTAAAAAGGGTGGCTATATCCTTCAACTTAGTAAGATGTGCCACAACAGTTTCAGTTTCATAACCATGGAAAGGATAATATTCAGCCAAAGTAATTAACTCTGGGTCGACAGAGAATTCATAATCCTTATCATCAATAAAGATAGGTGAAGTAGCAAACTTAGGATCACATTTCATTCTAGCATTCAGAGATTTTTCTTTATACTTGCATAATAATTTCTCTAGATCATCTCTATCCTTACAAGCAAGAATATCTCTAGTTGTTTCTTAACTCATAACATAACCTTCCGGTACCTTAGGCAATTCATATCTAGGAAGGCTAGTTCTAAGGTGTCTCAGGAGTTTCAGTTTCAAGCTCATCATCAGATTCAACAACATCATGTTGTATTACTCTAGCAATTTGTTCATCAAGAAAATCACCAAGTGGCACATCATCATTATCAAGCAAGGTACTAGCATCATCATAAGCATCATTCATAGTAGAAGTAGCATCTTCAATAACTTGCGAGATATTAGAATTGATAGCATGTGGTGGTGTTGCAAGTTTACTCAAAACAGAAGGTGAATCTAAAGCAGAACTGGATTGCAGTTCCTTACCTCCCCTCGTCTTTGAGGGAAATATATTAGTCTTTGGATCCTTCAGGTTATTCATAGTGATAATATGATGATAATCCCAAGCGAATCAACAAATATAGCTATGCTCCCCGACAACGGCGCTAGAAAAAGGTCTTGATAACCCACAAGTATAGGGGATCGCAACAGTTTTCGAGGGTAGAGTATTCAACCCAAATTTATAGATTTGACACAAGGGGAGCCAAAGAATACTTGAAGGTATAGCAGCTGAGTTGTCAATTCAACCACACCTGGAGATTAATTATCTACAGCAAAGTGATCAGTAGCAAAGTAGTTTGATAGTTTTGATAATAGTAGCAGCAGCAATGGTAACAGTAACAGTGATAGCAGTAATTTTTTAGCAAGTGTAACTGTGATGATAGCAGTAGTAACTTAGCAGAAACAACATAAGATAAATTTGTAGGCATTGGATCGGTGACTTGTTGGATGATATTCATCATGTGACAGTTATAACCTAGGGCGATACGACACTAGCTCCAGTTCATCGATATAGTGTAGGCATGTATTACGTAAATAGTCATACGTGCTTTATTAAAAGAACTTGCGTGACATCTTTTGTCCTACCCTCCCGTGGCAGCGAGGTCCATATTGGAAACTAAGGGATATTAAGGCCTCCTTTTAATAGAGAACCAGAACAAAGCATTAACACATAGTGAATACATGAACTCCTCAAACTACGGTAATCACCGGAAGAAGTCCTGGTTATTGTCACTCCGGGGTTACCGGATCATAACACATAGTAGGTGACTATAACTTGCAAGATCGGATCTAAAACATGGATATAAAGATGAATTCATAAACGTTTCAGATCTGAGTTCATGGCACCCAGGCTCAAAGTGACAAGCATTAAGCATAGCAAAGTCATAGCAACATCAATCTAAGAATATAGTGGATACTAGGGATCAAGCCCTAACAAAACTAACTCGATTACATGATGAATCTCATCCAACTCCTCATCGACCAGCGAGCCTATGAAGGAATTACTCCCGGTGGGGAGCATCATGGAACAAGCGATGAAGATGGGGAGCCTATGAAGGAATTACTCCGAAGACCCAAACGGACTCCAGATCTGCCCTCCCGAGGAAGAACAGGGGTTGGCGGCGGCTCCGTCTTGTGGATCGCGATAATTCTTTCTCCTTGCTTTTTTCTTTGAAAATAGGAATCTATAGCGTCGGTTTCAGGGTCAGCGGGGCCACCAGGTGGGTACAACCCACCTGGGCGCGCCAGGAGAGGGGGCGTGCCCTGGTGGGTTGTGCCCACCCAGGTGCCCCTCTCCAGCAGGTCTTGGCTCCAAAAATTCTTATTATTGATATAAAAAATCCTCGCAAAGTTTCGTTCCATTCCGAGAACTTTTATTTCTGCACAAAAACAACACCATGGTAGTTCTGCTGAAAACAGCGTCAGTCCGGGGTTAGTTTCATTCAAATCATGCAAGTTAGAGACCAAAACAAGAGGAAAAGCGTGAGAAAAAGTAGATACGTTGGAGACGTATCATTGTGATGTGATATGGTTAAGACATGATGTGATATACATTATTGTATGAGATGATCATGTTTTGTAAGTTATCAGGCAACCGGCAGGAGCCTTATGGTTGTCTCTTTATTGTATGAAATACAAACGCGATGTAATTGCTTTACTTTATTGCTATGAGTTAGCAATAGTTGTAGAAGCAATAGTTGGCGAGACGACCACAATGCAACGATGGAGTTCAAGGTCTCGAGCCGGTGACGATGAAGATCATGACGATGCTTTGGAGATGGAGATCAAAAGCACGCGATGATGATGGCCATATCATGTCACATATTTTGATTGCATGCGATGTTTATCTTTTATGCATATTATTTTGCTTAGTACAGCGGTAGCATTATAAGATGATCCCTTCACTAAATTTCAAGGTATAAGTGTTCTCCCTGAGTATGCACCGTTGTGACAGTTCGTCGTGTTGAGACACCACGTGATGATAGGGTGTGATAGACTCTACGTTCACATACAACAGGTGCAAGACAGGTTTGCACATGCGGAATACTTGGGTTAAACTTGACGAGCCTAGCATGTACAGACATGGCCTCAGAACACTGGAGACCGAAAGGTCGAACGTGAATCATATAGTAGATATGATCAACATAGAGATGTTCGCCATTGATGACTACCCCATCTCGCGTGATGATCAGACATGGGTTAGTTGATTTGGATCACGTATCACTTAGATGACTTGAGGGATGTCTATTTAAGTGGGGGTTCTTAAGTAATTTGATTAATTGAACTTAATTTATCATGAACTTAGTCCTGATAGTATTTGCAAATCTATGTTGTAGATCAATAGCTCGCGATATAGCTCCCTTATTTTTGATATGTTCCTAGAGAAAAATAAGTTGAAAGATGATAGTAGCAATAATGCGGACTGGGTCCGTGATCTGAGGATTATCCCCATTGCTACATAGAAGAATTATGTCCTTGATGCACCGCTAGGTGACAGGCCTATTGCAGGAGCAGATGCAGATGTTATGAACGTTTGGCAAAGCTCTATATGATGACTACTTGGTAGTTTAGTGCGCCATGCTTTACGACTTAGAACCGGGACATCAAAAACGTTTTGAATGCCACAAATCATATGAGATGTTCTAAGAGCTGAAATTGGTATTTCAGACTCATGCCCGTGTCAAGAGGTATGAGACCTCTAACAAGTACTTTGCCTACAAGATGGAGGAGAATAGCTCAACCAGTGAGCATGTGCTTGGAATGTCTGGGTACTACAATAGCTTGAAATCAAGATGGAGTTAATCTTCCAGATAAGATAGTGATTGACAGAACTCTCTAGTCACTATCACCAAGCTACTAGAACCTTGTGATGAACTATAATATGCAAGGGATGACAAAAATGATTCCCGAGCTCTTCGTGATGCTGAAATCAGCGAAGGTAGAAATCAAGAAAGAGCATGAAGTGTTGATGGTTAACAAGACCACTAGTTTCAAGAAAAAGGGCAAGGAAAAGAAAGGGAACTTAAAGAAGAAAGGCAAGCAAGTTGCCACTCCTGTGAAGAAACCCAAAGCTGGACCCAAGCCTAAAACTGAGTGCTTCTACTGCAAAGGAAATGGTCACTGGAAGCGGAACTGCCCCAAATACTTGGCGGATAAGAAGCATGGCAAAGTGAACAAAGGTATATTTGATATACATGTTATTGATGTGTACTTTACTAGTGTTCGTAGTAGCCCCTGGGTATTTGATACTGGTTCAGTTGCTAAGATTAGTAACTCGAAACAGGAGTTCCAAAATGAACAGAAACTAGTTAAGGACGAGGTGACGATGTGTGTTGGAAGTGATTCCAAGGTTGATAAGATCACCATCGCACACTCCCTCTACCTTTGGGATTAGTGTTGGACCTAAATAAATGTTATTTGGTGTTTGCGTTGAGCATGAACAAGATTAGATCGTGTTTATTGCGAAACGGTTATTCATTTAAGTCAGGGAATAATTGTGTTGTTCTGTTTACATGAATAAAACCTTCTATGGTCATACACCCAAAGTGAATGGTTCATTGAATCTCGATCGTAGCAATACACATATTCATAATAGTGATGCCAAAAGATGCAAAGTTGACAATGATAGTGCAACACATTTGTGGCACTGCTGTTTAGATCATATTGTTGTAAAGCGCATGAAGAAACTCCATGCATATGGACTTTTGGAATCACTTGATTATGAATCATTTGATACTTGCGAACCATGCCTCATGGGCAATATGACTAAAACTCTGTTCTCCGGAACAATGGAGCGAGCCAATAACTTATTGGAAATAATACATACTGATGTATGCGGTCCAATGAGTATTGAAGCATGCGGCGGGTATCGTTATTTTTTGACCTTCGCAGATGACTTGAGCAGATATGGGTATATCTACTTGATGAAACACAAGTCTGAAACATTTGAAAAGTTCAAAGAATTTCAGCGTGAAGTACAGAATCATCCTAACAAGAAAATAAAGTTTCTATGATCTGATCACGCAGGTGAATATTTGAGGTGCGAGTTTGGCCTTCTTATAAAACAATGTGGAATAGTTTCACAACTCACGCCACCTGGAACACCACAGCATAATGGTGTGTCCGAACGTCGTAACCATACTTTATTATATATGATGCGTTCTATGATGTCTCTTACCGATTTGCCACTATCGTTTTGGGGTTATGCATCAGAGACAGACGCATTCACATTAAATAGGACATCGTCTAAATCCGTTGAGACGACACTGTATGAACTGTGGTTTGGCAAGAAACCTAAGCTGTCGTTTCTTAAAGTTTGGGGTTGTGACACTTATGTCAAAAGGCTTCAGCCTGATAAGCTCGAGCCCAAATCGGAGAAGTGCATCTTCATAGGATACCCTAAGAAAACAATTGGGCACACCTTCTACCACAGATCCAAAGGCAAGATTTTTGTTGCTAAGAATGGATCCTTTCTAGAGAAGGAGTTTCTCTCGAAAGAAGTGAGTGGGAGGAAAGTAGAACTTGATGAGGTAATTGTACCTTCTCTCAAATTGGAAAGTAGCACATCAGTGAAATCCATTCTCGTGATTCCTACACCAACTAGTGAGGAAGCTAATGATGATGATCATGAAACTTCAGATCAAGTTACTACTGGACCTCGTAGGTCGAACATAGCACGTTTCGCACCAGAGTGGTACGGTAATCCTGTCCTTGAAGTCATGTTACTAGACCATGACGAACCTACGAACTATGAAGAAACTATGATGGGCCCAGATTCCGATAGATGGCTTGAGGCCAAGAAATCTGAGATAGGATCCATGTATGAGAACAAAGTGTGGACTTTGGTGGACTTGCCCGATGATTGGCAAGCCATAGAGAATAAATGGATCTTCAAGAGGAAGACTGACGTTGATGGTAATGTTACTGTCCACAAAGCTCGACTTGTCACAAAAGGTTTTCGACAAGTTCAAGGAGTTTACTATGATGAGACTTTCTCACCCGTAGCGATGCTTAAGTCCATCTGAATCATGTTAGCAATTGCCACATTATGAAATCTGGCAAATGGATGTCAAAACTGCATTCCTTAATGGATGTCTCAAAGAAGAGTTGTATATGATGCAACCAGAAGGTTTTGTCAATCCTAAAGGTGCTAACAAAGTGTGCAAGCTCCAACAATCCTTCTATGGACTGGTGCAAGCATCTCGGAGTTGGAATATATGCTTTGATGAGGTGATCACAGCATATGGTTTTATACAGACTTATGGTGAAGCCTGTATTTACAAGAAAGTGAGTAGGAGCTCTGTAGCATTTCTGATATTATATGTGGATGACATATTGCTGATTGGAAATGATATAGAATTTCTGGATAGCATAAAAGGATACTTGAATAAGAATTTTTCAATGAAAGACCTCAGTGAAGCTGCTTACATATTAGGCATCAAGATCTATAGAGGTAGATCAAGATGCTTGATAAGATTTTCAATGAGTACATACCTTGACAAGATTTTGAAGGAGTTCAAAATAGATCAGTCAAAGAAGGAGTTCTAGCCTGTATTGTAAGGTGTGAAGTTGAGTAAGACTAAAAGCCCGACCACGACATAAGATAGAAAGAGAATGAAAGTCATTCCCTATGCCTCAGCCATAGGTTCTATAAAGTATGTGTTGGATATGGGATTCCGGCAAACCCTTAAGGTTCGAACACTGGGGTGCGCGCGAAGTCTTTCCCTCCTACCAATCTACGCCCTAGCTTGCTAAGATCTCGCGGACGAACTCGACGAACTCACAACACAGAAAGACACGAGATTTATACTGGTTCATGCCACCGTTGTGGTGTAATACCCTACTCCAGTGTGGTGGTGGTGGATTGCCTCTTGGGCTGATGATGAACAGTACAAGGGAAGAACAGCCTCCTGAGGTTGAGGTGTTCTTGTGGCTAGGCTCTCGATCGGATTGGATCAAGCTAAGATGAGATGCCTCTACTTTGGTGGCTAGCTCTACTTATATAGGCCCTGCTCCTCTTCCCAAATATTGAGCGGGAAGGGAGCCAACAACGGCGGGCAAATTTGAAGGGGGACAGCTAGTACAAGCTATCCTGACAAAAGTGGTCTTCGCCTGTGAAAAGCTCTGGTGGTGACGCCGTCTTGGGCTCCACGATGACCTCCGTCTTGCCGTCCTCCTCGTCTTGGTCTTGTTGCACCAATATAGCAACCTTTGCCTGATGCCTCAGTACTCTTTGCCTGCGCTGGCCTCCTTAGCACCAAAGAGGAAATAAGGACGCTGCGCGCGCTGGCGCCCACCTGGTGCCGTTCGTCATGGCTCATGTCACGAGAGCCTCGTGAGGTTTTGCCCCGCCTTGATATCTCCGCTCCTCGTGAGCCTGCCTGGCTAGGCTACTCCAGAGGAGGTCTTGCATCGTCCGCCTCGCGAGGGTCTTGGATGCCTTGTTGATGAAGATGGGCCGTACGGCCCGCTGGTTTAGCCACGCAGTGGGCCGCAGGCAGGCAAGTCTGGGGACCCCCGTTCCCAGAACGCCGACAGTAGCCCCCGGGCCCAAGGTGCACTCGAGCTTGGCTTCGCAGCGAAGCCAAGGGTCAAGTTCGGAGCACCGCGGGCCCCAAAAGCCTGCGGCCTCGGTCGACGTGTGGCGGTCGATTGGACGTGGGCGTCTCCGCTTCCCCACGCTGCCTCGGCAACTGCTTGACCTGACAAAAGGCTGGCGCGGGGCAGTTCTTGCCTTCATTGCTTCTTCCTTGCCTCGCTCCAGATCCCCTTTCTTGCTCTTCGCCACCGCTACCTCCAGATTCGCTCCAATCTCATCCTGCACCCGCAATCCATGGCGCCGCGCAAAGTCAAGACTTCCTCAGCACCGGCTTGGTATGAGCCAGCCCTTGAGGCGCCCATCGTCACGGAGAAAAGCCTTGCCTCCGTGCGCCTGCTGACAGCGGGCGAGAGCAATGAGTGGGGGCGACCGAGCTCCGGCTTGCCTCCGACGTGCCGGAGCCCGAGGGAAGCACCTTCTTCCCCTTCTTCTCGAGCGGTGTCGCCGTCGGGTTGGTTCCCCCCTTCTCTGATTTCTTTTATGAAGTCCTCGACCAATACGGTCTACAGGTGCTGCATCTCCATCCCAACTCTGTCCTCCTCCTATCCATCTTCGCCTACTACTGTGAGGCGTACCTGGGCATGATGCCGTCTGTGGCATTGCTTCGCCATTTCTTCTTCCTTTGTGTCAGCGAGGGTCACATCTCCGGATGCACTAACTTCGTCGCATGCGGCAAGGCCAACTCGATCTCGAGCACCGGGAAGAGGGCCGACAACATCCGATCCAAATGGGTCATGATGGATGCCCAGCGTGCCGATCCGCGCCTAGCGTTGCCGACGGAGGCGCCCTGGCAGGGCAAGGGGTGGCCCAAGGCGGAGCTTGTCGATGAGCGGGCATCGTCAGTGTTGGGGCAGATGATGACCGACCTGAAGCCGGGCAACGCGAGGGCGGCCAAGATAACGGGGGCGATGCTCTTGAGGGAGTCCTTGATGCTGCGGGTTGCCCCACTCCAGGCGCGCGTGCGCCCCCTCTGGGAGCTTGAAGAAGAGGAGAACAAGACCCGCCTGAGGCCAGAGGACCTGCCTGGCGATGAATTGGACGCCGTCCTGCGCCTCATAGTCGGGGACAACCAGGAGTACCCGCCTAGCGCCTTCGTTCCCCTGTTCCAACGCAGGGACCGGGAGGAATTCGTCGCCTCCAGGCCGACTTTTGATGCGCACGGGCTGGTGCCGCCGGCGCTTTCGGGAGCTCCTACGGCGCAGAAACCAGTGGAGGTGTCTTCTGGCGAGTCCCGCGGAGAGGGGGAAGAGGAGGTGGACTCGGAGAAGACCCTGGAAGAAGTGGGGGAGACTTCCCCTCTGAGCAAGGCCGAGATTCTCCACGTCCTTCCTGATGATGCCGAGGCCGACGCCTACCAAGGGGAGAGGGAGCAGCCCCTCATCCCGACAAAGGGTAGGTTGTCGCTGGTGGCCCGCGGTGCCGCCTCCACCTCGACACCTCCTGGGGCTGGATCTGGTTCTGCTTCTGCACCGCCTGCTGCTGCCGGGACCCGAATGCCTGCACCTCAGGTCCCGATGCTGTCAGGCTTCAAGCTTCCCAAGCTGAGGGTGGAGTACTTCGCGGTGGACCGGTAGGTGTCTCGAGCTTCGCTTTACCCCTGCTGGTACTTGTTATTTCCTAATGCTCGCCCTTGGTTGATCAGGCCGACATCTTCGGCAAAGAAGAGGAAGGAGGACAGGGCGGCCGTGCCTCCTTCCGGAGAGAGAGGAGGCAGCAGCGCCCGCATCTCCCCAGCCCGGTCATCCTCGCGGGGCCAAGAGGAACATCCCCGCATGGAATCAGCCCCCATGGCCCCGCTGGCTCCGGAGGTGCCGAAACTTGGCGCGGCTGACGAGGTCCCAGCTGCTCCGGGGTCCGCAGTCTTCCAAGCCCTGGTAACGATGTCGCTTCCTCCCACTGCTGCACCTCCACTCCCTGGTTCTTCTGCTCCTGCTGCTGTCTTGGAGCGCGCCCTTTCGGAGATGACCCAGCTGCAGGCGGATCTCCTGAGCGCAGACCCGTGCCTGGTGGCCGGGCGTCTAGAGTTGGCCTCTGGCTGGCTTCACTCCGACCTGGCGGTTCGCGCGGCGCTAGGCCAGGCTGCTGCGGCTTCCGAGAAGGAGAAGCAAGGAGCCGCCAGCGCTGCAGCCGATCGTGAGGCGGCGCTGAAAGACGCCAAGGCCGCCCGTGACCGCTGCCAAGTGCTGGAGGGCGAGTTGCAGAGCCTGCGCGACAAGCACGCCGAAGAGGTACGATGCCGCCAAGCGAAGGAGGTGGAGATGAAGGCCCGGGAGGAAGCCGTCAAGAACCATGATGCCGAGCTGGCGGAGCTGGGGAAGAAGCAGGCCACCGAGCGCAACCGGTTGGAAGAGCTGGAGCGGAAGATGGGGACGAGGGAGGTCGATCTTGATGCCAAGGCGCGAGTCCTGGCTGAAGACCGCGTGGCCTTCGCCGATCTTGAGAAGAGATCTCGCAAGGCGCTGAAAATGCTCTACAAGCATGGCCTGGAGAAGCCACTGGACACCGACGAGGATGGCCCCGCCCAGCTGCTTCCTCTCATGGTGAAGGCGCTTGAGGAGGTTGTTGATGGCCTCGGTCCCATGGCGGAGGCAAAAGCTCGCATCCTGTCTTCAGCCGCACTGACTCGCGTCTTTAACCACCTGCACCTTCGCGACCCCAACGCTTGCCTTGACGAGCTACTGGAGCCTGTAGCTAAAGATCAATGCGAGGCGGCTGCCGCGGCCGTGCAAGATCAGATGGGGGCCTTGCTGAGGAAGTTCCGCGGCTTTGTCTTCGCTCCTCTGTCCGGCGATGTCGTCGACCTTGCAGCTGGTGGTGAAGGTGAAGACAAAATTGCTCATGGGGAAGCACCTTCCGCAGGCAACGGCGATGTCTAGAGGTGACCCTCGGCCATTCTTCCCATTCCGTTCCTGCGACATGTATCAGGCCTCGTGGAGGCGTTTAGACTTTTCATTTGGTATTGTGAGGACAATATGCTTGTAATATTTGCTTCGAGATTTTGCGATTTCCTACCTATTTGCTTTGCGTTCTGCGTCGGCAGAGCCCGGCCCCGCGCATACCTCAACTGCCATTGGGCCAACCGGAGACCAGGACGGACCAAGGAGTGCGGGGCTACGTGACCAGTTAGGCTCCTGAGTCGCGATGCTCAGGAGTCCCCCTTGACGCGCAAACAGCATATAGGGAGAGTTCGTGGGGATAGATTAATGTTCTACGTCGGTAGAGCCCGGCCCCGCGCATACCTCAACCGCCATTGGGCCGACCAGAGACCAGGACGGACCAAGGAGTGAGGGGCTACGTGACCAGTTAGGCTCTTGAGTCGTGATGCTCAGGAGTCCCCCTTGACGTGCAAATAATTTCCATACCTGCCCTCGCCGAGGCCTCGAGAGGGACCTGGTTGGGTGGCGTGCGCTTGGGCGTGACCCGAGCGCAGCCCCCATGCCCAGCCCCCTCGCGCGGCTCTCCCGAGGGGAGGCGTTGCGGTGAGGCTGGACGCTGAGCTCTGGGCTCCCTGAGGTTGGTACGACCGTGGGCCGCCCTCAGTTGTTTATCACCAGTGCGGAGCATAGTGCTTCCGCTTGTGGACGGGCATAGCCACTCCTCAGCAGTGTCGACAGCCAGCGCGGAGCATAGTGCTTCCGCTTGTGGACGGGCATAGCCGCTCCTCAGCAGTGTCGACAGCCAGCACGGAGCATGGTGCTTCCACTTGGGCGTGGGATGGGGGGCCCTCCAGGAGGAGCCCCCGGGGCGTGTACAGCCCCGCCCTGACACATGGCTTGCACGGCAGGGCTGCGAGGTGTATCTGGGCACTCGTGAGCTAGCGTGGGACTCATGAGGCCCTACCTCAAGGCGGGTTGCGCCTGGTATTGAGTCTTGGTGACTGTATGTTCCTGCAAGGAGGTTAGATGCAAGCACTCTACGTCCTTAGGTCCCGGCCCTCGAGTGAGCTCAGCCGCCACTGGTATGCCAGGTCGCGATGCCGTGGTCAAGGCCAAGGGGTGAGGGCTGGAGAGCTACTAAGAGCTCCTGAGTCGCGATGCTCAGGAGCCCCCCTTTTAACGTGCAAGCGGATTGCATAGGATGAACAGGCCCGCGGAGGCCGGCAATCGAGCGAACGATAGCCGTTGGCAGGTTAAGCATGGAGAGCAGATCAACTTGGATAAATGCAAGAAGATACATGCCACTGGGTCCGGCCCGAGCGGCTTAGGGATGATGCAGCCCGAGGGGCGCCCCGAGCAAGGTAAGCTAGAGACATAAGCAAAAGGGATACATGCACATGGACGGGCCCATGTGGCCTGGGAATAATGCAGCCCGAGGGGCGCTCCCAGCTTAAACGAACTTGGAAGATATCACCTGGTTCTGTAGACGAAGTAGAGTTGGTGAAACTGAAGGCGTGCGCTGAAGAAATGACTCCTCATGAGCCACCGGGGCCCTAAGCCTCGGGAGGCTCTGGGGGCTCGGGAGGTTCCCTGAAGACCGTCTCCATCTCCTCCAGGACGGCGTGGTACCTGGCCTCCTGAGCCGCCAGGACACGCCGCAGGTCGCGTTGATAGGCTGACGCCATGCTCGGCAAGTCCAGGCGCCCTCGCGAGGTTGGTCCTGCCATCGGTCCTCACGAGGCCGGTCGCGCCACTCCTGGCGCAGGCCACGGTCGTCCCAGCGTCCGCCTCCATGTCCTCCTCCGCGGCCGTAGCCCCAGTCGTTGCGCTAGGGGCGTCGACCATAGCGTCCTTCTCGTATGGCTCTGAGCTCTTGACAGTCGCTGGTGTTCTGGGTGTTCAGGTTGTGGAAGGCACAGAACGATCGGCCGTTCTTGGATGACTCGGGCTGATCTCTGCTCCGCTTGGTGTCGGGCTCCGCTGCGAGCATAGCTGCCTCCTTGCGCTTCACATCCTTGGCCTTGGCCTTCTTCTCTTCCGCGCCTGTAGCTGGCAGCTCAAGGAGAGAGAGGCGCCCCTCCTCAGCTCTTGCGCACTTGGTCGCCAGGTTGAACAGCTCCTGAGAGGTGCAAAGCTCCTCATGGATGGCGAGCTCTTCCTTCATCTTGGCGTCATGGACGCCGTCGGAAAACGCGGAGATGATGGCCTCGTCCGTGACCTTGGGGATCTTGAGGCGGGTGTTGTTGAAGCGCTGGATGTACTTTTGGAGGGTCTCTCCTGGTTGTTGCTTGATGCGGCGCAGGTCACCCGCGGCCGGCGGGCGGTTGCGAGTGCTTTGGAAGTTGGCGACGAAGCGGTCGCGCATCTCGTCCCAGGAAGAGATCGAGCCGTGCTGCAAGTTCAGGAGCCAGGAGCGAGCTCCATCCTTGAGAGCCATGGGAAACCAGATCGCCATGAATTTTTCATCGCCGTTGGCCGCTTCGATGCTCAGCTCATAGAGCTGCAGGAACTCCGCGGGGTCGGCGGTGCCGTCGTAGCGAGGAGGCAGATCCGGCTTGAACTTGCCTGGCCAAGCGACACTACGCAGCTCGGAGGTGAAGGCGCGGCAGCCAGCCGTGGTTGCCGGGGCCCGCTTCGGAGGTTGAGCTTGCTCTAGATGAGGTCTGCGCTGCGCCGCTGCGGGCGGTGCGCGGTCTTGACGAGGTGGCGCGGGGAGCGCAGGTGCAGCTTCTTGCGGCCGCGGAATTTCTTGGCAGCTTCTCTCTTCGCGCGCGGGCGCCGGGCGTGGTGGATCACGCCGCGGAGCCGCGCGCCTTGGTGCCAAGGCTCCGTCTTGGGGCTGAGGTGGTGGAGGCACGCCATGAGCCCCGTCGCCCGCGGCTGGTTGATGGGGAGGCAGAGAGTGGGACGGCGCCGGAGAGCCCCCTGCGGCGCGGACGAGATCGGCGACGCGATCGAGCCACTCCTCGTAGAGGTCATCGACGGGGCGGTAGCACAGGAGCTCGTTCGCCATGAGGAGCGCGGCCCGTGCCTCCATGGGAGCGCGGTGCGCGTGGGACGAAGAACCGGTAGGGGTCAGTGATGGAGTAGCGGTGCGGCCGTCCTGCCGCATCGAAGGATGGAGTGAGGACGCCTGCTGCTCGTTCCCCGCCGGGCCGGTGGCAGTGTTGGAGGCGGGAGACGTAGAACAATGAGGTGGCCTGCCAATGGGAGACGTCTGAGCGACGCGGGCGGTGAAGGCAGCCCAACGCTCAGCTCGAGCACGGCGAGCGTCCGCCATGGAGACGATGGAGCGACGGAGCGACGAACTGATGGAAGGGAAGCTACGGCGCGCCAAATGTCGGATATGGGGTTCCGACAAACCCTTAAGGTTCGAACACTGGGGTACGCGCGAAGTCTTTCCCTCCTACCAATCTACGCCCTAGCTTGCTAAGATCTCGCGGACGAACTCGACGAACTCGCAACACAGAAAGACACGAGATTTATACTGGTTCGGGCCACCGTTGTGGTGTAATACCCTACTCCAGTGTGGTGGTGGTGGATTGCCTCTTGGGCTGATGATGAACAGTACAAGGGAAGAACAGCCTCCTGAGGTTGAGGTGTTCTTGTGGCTAGGCTCTCGATCGGATTGGATCAAGCTAAGATGAGATGCCTCTACTTTGGTGGCTAGCTCTACTTATATAGGCCCTGGTCCTCTTCCCAAATATCGAGCGGGAAGCGAGCCAACAACGGCGGGCGAATTTGAAGGGGGGCAACTAGTACAAGCTATCCTGAGAAAAGTGGTCTTCACCTGCGAAAAGCTCTGGTGGTGACGCTGTCTTGGGCTCCACGATGACCTCCGTCTTGCCGTCCTCCTCGTCTTGGTCTTGTTGCACCAATATAGCAACCTTTGCCTGATGCCTCGGTACTCTTCGCCTGCGCAGGCCTCCTTAGCACCAAAGAGGAAATAAGGACGCTGCGCGCGCTGGCGCCCGCCTGGTGTCGTTCGTCATGGCTCACGTCACGAGAGCCTCGTGAGGGTTTGCCCCGCCTTGATATCTCCGCTCCTCGTGAGCCTGCCTGGCTAGGCTACTCCAGTGGAGGTCTTGCATCGTCCACCTCACGAGGCTTGGACCCTCGCGAGGGTCTTGGATGCCTTGTTGATGAAGATGGGTCGTACGGCCCTCTGGTTTAGCCACGCAGTCGGCCGCAGGCAGGCAAGTCTGGGGACCCCCGCTCCTAGAACGCCGACAGTATGACATGCTGTGTAACAAACCTGTTGTGTACCTTGCCATGAGTTTGGCAAGGGGGTACGATAGTGATCCAGGAGTGGATCACTGGACAGCGGTCAAAGTTATCCTTAGTTACCTAAGAGGACTAATGAAATATTTCTCGGTTATGCAGGTGATAAAGAGTTCGTCGTAAAAAGTTACATCGACGCAAGCTTTTACACCGATCCGGATGACTCTGAGTCTCAATCTGGATACATATTGAAAGTGGGAGCAATTAGCTAGAGTAGCTCCATGCAGAGCATTGTAGACATAGAAAATTAGCAAAATACATACGGCTCTGAATGTGGTAGACCCGTTGACTAAACTTCTCTCACAAGCAAAATATGATCACACCTTAGTACTCTTTGGGTGTTAATCACATAGAGATGTAACTAGATTATTGACTCTAGTAAACCCTTTGGGTGTTAGTCACATGGCGATGTGAACTATGGGTATTAATCACATAAATATGTGAACTATTGGTGTTAAATCACATGACGATGTGAACTAGATTATTGACTCTAGTGCAAGTGGGAGACTGAAGGAAATATGCCCTAGAGGCAATAATAAAGTTGTTATTTTATATTCCTTATATCATGATAAATGTTTATTATTCATGCTAGAATTGTATTAACCGAAAATTTGATACATGTGTGGATACATAGACAAAACACTGTGTCCCTAGTAAGCCTCTACTAGACTAGCTCGTTAATCAAAGATGGTTAAGTTTCCTAACCATAGACATGTGTTGTCATTTGATGATCAGGATCACATCATTAGGAGAATGATGTGATGGACAAGACACATCCGTTAGCATAGCATATTGATCGTTCAGTTTTATTGCTATTGCTTACTTCATGTCATATACATATTCCTTTGACTATGAGATTATGCAACTCCCGGACACCGGAGGAATACCTTGTGTGCTATCAAACATCACAACGTAAGTGGGTGATTATAAAGATGCTCTACAGGTATCTCCGAAGGTGTTTGATGGGTTGGCATAGATCGAGATTAGGATTTGTCACCCTGAGTATCAGAAAGGTATCTCTGGGCCCTCTCGGTAATACACATCATAAGAAGCCTTGCAAGAAAAGTGACTAATGAGTTAGTTGCAGGATGATGTATTACGGAACGAGTAAAGAGACTTGCTGGTAATGATATTGAACTAGGTATGAAGATACCGACAATCAAATCTCGGGCAAGTAACATACCGATGACAAAGGGAATAACGTATGTTGTCATAACGGTTCGACGATAAAGATCTTTGTATAATATGTAGGAGCCAATATGAGCATCCAGGTTCTGCTATTAGTTATTGACCTAAGAGGTGTCTCGGTCATGTCTACATAGTTCTCGAACCCGTAGGGTCCGCACGCTTAACGTTCGATGACGATTTTGTATTATATGAGTTATGTGATTTGGTGACCGAATGTTGTTCAGGGTCCCAGATGAGATCACGGACATGACGAGGAGTCTCAAAATGGTCGAGAGGTAAAGATTGATATATAGGACGATAGTATTCGGACACCAGAAGTGTTCCGGAGAGTATCAGGTACATATCGGGTCACCGGAAGGGGTTCCGGGCACCCCCGGCAAAGATATGGGCCTAATGGTCCAAGAGGGGGAACGCAGCAGCCAGTAGGGGCTGTCGCGCCCCCCATATGGGCCGCACCAGGGGAGAAAGGGAAGAGGGGAAGAGAGAAGGAAGGGGAGGGATTCGGCCTCCCCCTTCCTTCCCTCCTCCTTCCTTTCCCCTCCGGAAAACATGGTAGGGGGGGGCGAATTGGACTAGGGCCCCAAGTAGGATTCCTCCTACTTGGGGCGCCCCAAGGCTGTCTCCCTCCCCCTCCCACCTATATATACGTGGGGAGGGGGCGCCTAGAACACACACCAACAATTGTTAGCCATGTGCGGCGCCCCCCTCCACAGTTTACGCCTCCGGTCATATTCTCGTAGTGCTTAGGCGAAGCCCTGCGCGGATCTCTTCACCACGCCGTCATGCTGACGGAACTCATCTACTTCCTCGACACTTTGCTGGATCAAGAGTTCGAGGGATGTCATCGAGCTAAACGTGTGCAGAATCGGAGGTGCCGTATGTTCGGTGCTTGATCGGTCAGAACGAGAAGAAGTTCGACTACATCAACCGCGTTGTCAAACGCTTCTGCTTTCGGCCTACTAGGGTACATAGACACACTCTCCCCCTCTCGTTGCTATGCATCTCCTAGATAGATCTTTCGTGAGCTTAGGATTTTTTCTGAAATTGCATGTTACGTTTCCCATCACATTCACACCTGCACAAGCTCCTCTGCGTCTATGCATGTCACTGCCTATCGCGGCGGTAACCACTTAGCTCGACGCCTGCCGCCGCCGCCAGGCTACCGGCAAACCCCACCGCATTTTGCCACTTCCGCTTGCTATCGCCTATCGCCATCGACTTTCTCGACGCTGCTCGCGGTCGACCCAGCTCCGCTCGGTTGGGGAATCCGCCGTACGAGGGTTCTTTCTCATGGAGAACAAGGTAACTAATTTAATGAGATATTATCTCATCTCTTATCCCAGTTCATCTGCCTCCTTTAATCACCCGGCCAACATCATCATGAATTCATTTTTATTCGAGCTGATTTGAGGGTTTTCTTTCATTCATAGAGTGTACAGTGCACGGACACATCAGGACTTTGCGGCCTCCGCCAGACATTCCATCTCACCGTACCAGATGGCTTGAGGATGCGCGCGGTATGTTCAATCTCACCCTAAATCGGTTGGCATGGCCTACTTTCATGAACATATACTAAATATTGCTACATTTGGATAAAAGGTGCCACATGCACCATATACGTCAAAGGGGATTTTCCCTCTCCTTTCTGTATTAGGTAAATTAATGATGTATTGTTCTTTCGATTACTCTCATATTTCCATGACATCATGTTTACCCTATCTGTTTACTTATAGAATTTTGTTCTTCGATTTCAACTGCTATACAGTTCTTTCAATTTGGGCCCATATTTGCATGTTACCATATTTTCTTTAACAACCCTACCATTTTCTGCAGCGCGTCCCTTGCTATGCAATAGAATCTGAAGTGCACAATCTTTCCCTTTACATAAATCAAGACTGCAGGGATGTCATACTGAACACAAACCATGGATTTGCAATCGTTGCTACTGTAAGACTTGATGAACGAGGTGACTCATATTTTGGCACTGGCCTTTGGAAAGAAATTTCTAAGTTTTGTTACTAAAAGCTGGCACTATAATTGCACTACACATAAAAGAGCCAGGTCATGAGATATATGCTAACTTCCCTGAAGATATCCTCTGTCCAGACTTTGTTCAAAGTAAGTTTTCTTTACAAGTATCTGCATGTTGACTTACCCAGCAATATCAAATGAATTGTGTAGTATTTAAGCAACCAATTGTTATTCCATTTTCTTACTATATTCCTACCTAATAACTTCTAATTACCAATACACTTTTCTATTGCCCTGTTTTTACTAAATATTCCATGTACTCCCACTTCTATCAGAAAGCGCCGCTGACAAGGGGACTCCGGAGGTGGAGAACGGGGCTGCCAACAAGCGGAGGCGGGGCGATCAATAACCGCAAGCGACTCTAGCAGGTCTAGACTTCATCATCAGCCTCCTCGATGATATGTTGACAGCCATCATCTCCCTCCTCCCAATCAAATATGGGGCACGGACAACCGTCCTTTCCCGGCAGTGGCGCCCCCTATGGAACTCCACCCCTCTCGACCTCATCGACACCCACGAGTTCTACCATGGCTATCGCAAAAGCTTGGATGCATTCTCCAAGATCCTCGGCAGTCACCTTGGCCCAACTAGAGGCCTTAGAATGGGCAAGTTCCATTCCAATGGCAAGGACCGAGCCAGGCTTGACGACTGGTTCCGACCCCCACCCTAGATCAGCTCGAGGATCTCAATTTTGACGATGGGCATATGCGCTCCGCCTCACGCCCACGCTACGCGTCGCCAAGTTCAAGAACTGCCATCCACCCCCTTAATGATGCGCCCGCTCTTATTCTACCACGACTGAAGCACCTCGAGCTCGTCGTCGTCTGCCTCCCAAATGGTGACATGGAGCGCCTGCTCCGTGGCTGTACTGCACTCGAGTACCTTCGTCTTCAGGAAATGAATGGGTTGAGTAGCTTCCACATCACCTCCATGACCCTCCGGACTATTTATGTGTGTTGCTGGTGCAGCAAGAAGACATCACAAGATGTGTACCACGGTATGGTCACTGAGGACACACCTGCACTTGAGACATTACTTGTAGTTGATCAAGAAGGTCCAACAAGAATCAATGTCATTTCTGCGCCGAAATTGACAGTGGTGGGCTAGTCGTCTGACAAATACTCCGAACTTGTTATTGGATCTATACCCGTTCAGGTACAACAACCGCCTTCTACCTCT
This sequence comes from Triticum aestivum, assembly GCF_018294505.1. Taxonomy (NCBI): domain Eukaryota; kingdom Viridiplantae; phylum Streptophyta; class Magnoliopsida; order Poales; family Poaceae; genus Triticum; species Triticum aestivum. The sequence goes on from NC_057805.1 coordinate 317,582,705, forward strand.
CCTTCTACAAATTAACATTATTTGTAATTTTGAAGATGTATGTTCGTCTGACATCCAAAAAATGATTCTGACAAGCTTGATCCATATTGGTTACAATCCATAAGCATTTCTCCTTTGGATTCATCTATACTAGTTTTCTTAGGGAACTTTTCATCCACTCCAACCTCTTGTGAAGAAGGCTACATTTTTCTACATTGTAATCAAATGCCCATGTTAATCATGTCAAATCGAAGATGGCATGTTAGTGCATTTTACAAATCCTGCAAACCAAATAGGCTTGTAGTAGTGTTCAAAACTGCATGTAGGCACTAACACGTTTTCTTCTTTTGCAGATAAGATTAGGCCCAGTGGTGGATAATGTGATACAATATAACAATCACGTTGAATGCCTATATCCGCATCTCTCAGAAATTACTTTGAACTCCTATCGAGGGACCTTACCGGAGATTATATTCGCGAGGTTCTTTGTTGTCAGAGCAAGGGTGCTGAAGGTAATGAGGTTTGCCCTACATTTATTTCGCAAAAATGAATGGTTTGTTGATCAGCACCGGCGGCTGCGGCAGATTGGAATAGGCTCCGAAAATGCTGAATTTCATTTTGGAACTTCAGATGACAGAGTAATCGGAAGCCATCGTGTCAACCCCATACATGACTTCTCACGTATTGTCTAGCCGACGCATGGCCAAACTAGCCGGGCGGGAAGCTTGCGTGGTAAACTGTGCGGTAGCGCGGGAATAGGCTCACCGACGATACATTTGGCGCCTCTTCAGCCCATGCGTGGTCAAACAAAACACGTGCGGTGAGGTGTTGTCAAGCATGCACTGGAATCCTCTGCTATGAACGTCGTGAGAAGGCGTGACGATTACAGGCTCGTGTCGGGTCTCGTCCCAAGGTTGTCGTCGCCCAGATGTGCGTGCGCAACCACGTCCTCGTCTACCACTACTGCCTGGCCACAAGACCTTGCGAGCGTTTCGCCAAGTTTCTCAACAGCCCCCACTACGTGTTCGCTATGGTGGACATCACCAACGATGTAAAGATGCTCAAGAATTCGGGCATCGCCTGCCAGAATCTTGTCGACATCTAGGGCCAGTACAAGATCTGGGGCAGCAAGGAGCATGAGAAGGACTCATTGGTTCACCTCGCCAAGGCCATCATCGACCCCTACTACAGAGACATGAAGGATTCCTGTAACAAGGACAAGTGTGCCTGGCACTCAGCCTGGATGGAGAAACTCGACAAAGCTCACATCGTGTACGCGGCAAAGGAGGCGTACACGAGCTACGACATGTACAGACGGATCGTTGACATGAGGAAGTGCCTCCTTCCCCAAAACGGTCAGGGATCTAGCCGGAAGCAGAGCAATGGCAAGCGTTATCGCAACAATAAGTAGATGATTAGATCCTCGTTTCTCCTAGTTTAGTATGCATGTAATTGCCTACTTTGGTGTGTGGAAATGTTATGTGTGTAGTCACTTGTGTAATTGTATGCTTAATTTGGTTTTGCAATGCTGTCTTTTTAAGTATATATGTTGATGCTCTGTAGACAGAGCAAATCACATCGCGCACGGACTAAACAATGGAACCCGTCGGTGATGATTTCATCAATCACTGACAATTGTATACCAACAATCATTTGCTCACAACACACATGGCTTGTTAACAAGAATCGTCTGTGTTGTTATCGGTCTTCCCACACATTTCCGATTATAGACCTGTTTGTCGCGTATCACACACAGCTTGTTAAGTCGAACCGTTTCAGTTCTCTTGGCTCAGTGTAACAATTCATCCGAGTGAACTGTATGCCGTATATCACACACACCTTCATCCGGATGACTGTTTCTATTGTTCCGCCTCATCACAAAATGTTTATCCGAGTGAACTGTATGTCGTATATCGCACACGCCTTCATCTGGCTGCTCGTTTCTTTTGTTCTGCCTCATTGCAAACAGTTCATTGAACTGAACCGTATGCCCCTCATTGCACACGCAACTAAAATATGAACCGTGTTTGATGTATCCTTCATTGCAAACATTTTGAATCTTTTTTGACGGTTATTTTACATCACCATTTGTGATTAATGCATCGCACACAGTTCCGTCAAAGGGTCTCTGATCGTAGTGTCGCATTAGCAGCATCCTGCAGTAGTGCATGAATACTTCATAAATTATAGATACGTTGGAGACGTATCACCATATCCAACCTACGCCTCCCACGGATTGATAAACCTTAGGTCATCCACTAGAGGGAAATTCGCTACCGTTCTACAAAACTCTGCGCTTGGAGGCCCAACACGAGTCTACAAGAACAAATTGTGTAGTAGACATCAGTGAGCAGTATCAAGGGGCTCCGTGGGCTTATCATGCATGCGTACCATCAAGTCAATGCAGTAGCCGCGAGCCCGCGAAGGATCTCCCTTCTTGGGATAGAGAGTGCGAAGAACACACGAAAAGAGGATGTAGTTGGGAGACCGGAAGATGGATACCTCATTGGGAGGATATTCTTCCTCATCTGGTAGAAGCTCACTGGTAGGTTTGACCAGAGGCATATACATGCATCAATCCGCATGGGCTTATGATGAGGATCTGGACTGTGAATCTTATGCCCAACACCAGATAAGACAAAGATCTGAGCAAACTGGCGATAGGTGACACTGAACTGAACATTGTCGGTCATCCAAGTGAAAGTGTTGTTTGGTCCAAAGAAGCCGGTGGCATAGAATTGAAGAATGGTAGCTTCATTCCAGTCACACCTGAAGGTCATGGCCAGACCAAGAGTCATGTCATCAGTGATCTTGACAATGTCATTTGGAAACAACTCAGGGTGATCCCTCATTGTCGGTGTTCTGGGAACGGGGGTCCCCAGACTTGCCTGCCTGCGGCCCACGGCGTGGCTAAGTCAGCGGGCCGTACGGCCCATCTTCATCAACAAGGCACCCAAGACCCTCGCGAGGGGCCAAGCCTCGCAAGGCGGACGACGCAAGACCTCCTCAGGAGTGGCCTGGCCAGGCAGGCTCACGAGGAGCGGAGATATCAAGGTGGGGCAAACCTCACAAGGCTCTCGTGACGTGAGCCATGACGATCGGCACCAGGCGGGCGCTAGCGCGTGCAGCGTCCTTGTTTCCTCTTTGGTGGTAAGGAGGCGAGCAGAGGCGAGGAGTACCGAGGCATCAGGCAAAGGTTGCCATATCGGTGCAACGAGACCAAGACTAGAAGGACGGCAGGACAGAGGTCATCGTGGAGCCCAAGACGGCGTCACCACCAGAGCCTTTCGCAGGTGAAGACCACTTTTGTCAGGATAGCTTGTACTAGCTGTCCCCCTTCAAATTCGCCCGCCGTTGTTGGCTCCCTTCCCGCTCAATATTTGGGGAGAGGACCAGGGCCTATATAAGTAGAACTAGCCACCACAGTAGGCGCACCTCAGCTTGATCTGATCTGATCGAGAGCCTACCCTAGCCACAAGAACACCTCAACCTCAGGAGGTTGTTCTTCCGTTTGTACTGTTCATCATCAGCCCAAGAGGCAATCCACCACCACCACACTGGAGTAGGGTATTACACCACAACGGTGGCCCGAACCAGTATAAATCTCATGTCTTTCTGTGTTGCGAGTTCGTCGAGTTCGTCCGCGAGATCTTAGTGAGCTAGGGCGTGGATCGGTAGGAGGGAAAGACTTCACGTGCACCCCAGAGTTCGAACCTTAAGGGTTTTGCCGGAACCCCACATCCGACATTTGGTGCGCCAGGTAGGGGTGCACCGTAGCTTCCCTTCCGTTGATTCGTCGCTCCGTCGTCTCCATGGCGAACACTCGCCGCGCTCGAGCTAAGCGCCGGACTGCCCTCACCGCCCGCGTTGCTCAGACGGATCCCGTCGGCGGGCCACCTCGTCGTTCTCCGTATCCCGCAGCCAACGCTGCCACCGGCCTGGCGGGGAACGAGCAACAGGCGTCCTTGCTACATCCATCGATGCGGCAGGACGGCCGCACCGCCACTCCATCGCTGACCCCGGCCGGTTCTTCGTCTCATGCACGCCGCGCTCCCATGGAGGCGCGGGCCGCGCTCCTCGTGGCGAACGAGCTCCTGCGCTACCGCCCAGTCGACGACCTCTACGAGGAATGGCTCGACCGCGTCGCCGAGCTCGTCCGCGCCGCAGGGGGCTCCCCGGCGCCGTCCCTCTCTCTGCCTCACCCTCCGCCAGCCACAGGCGACGTGGCTCATGGCGCGCCTCCACCACCTTTGCCCCAAGACCGCGCCTTGGCGCCAAGGCGCGCGGCCCCACGGCGAGATCCGCCACGTCCGGTGCCCGCGCGCGAAGAGAGAAGCTGCCAAGAAATCCCACGGCCACGAGAAGCTGCACCTGCGCTCCCCGCGCCGCCTCGTCAAGACCGCGCGCCGCCTGCGGTGGCGCCGCGCGGACCTCATCAAGACCAAGCTCCACCTCCGAGGCGAGCCCCGGCAACCACGGCCGGCTGCCGCGCCTTCACCCCCGAGCTGCGTAGCGTCGCCTGGCCAGGCAAGTTCAAGCCCGATCTGCCTCCCTGCTACGACGGCACCTCCGATCCCGCGGAGTTCCTGCAGCTCTACGAGCTGAGCATCAAAGCGGCCAACGGCGATGAGAAGGTCATGGTGAACTGGTTCCCTATGGCTCTCAAGGATAGTGCCCGCTCCTGGCTCCTGAACCTACAGCACGGCTCAATCTCCTCCTGGGACGAGATGCGTGACCGCTTCATCGCCAACTTCCAGGGCACCCGCAACCGCCCGCCGGTCGCGGGTGACCTGCGCCGCATCAAGCAACAGCCAGGGGAGACCCTCCAGAAGTACATCCAGCGCTTCAACAACACTCGCCTCAAGATCCCCAAGGTCACGGACGAGGCCATCATTTCCGCGTTCTCGGCCAGCGTCCGTGACGTCAAGATGAAGGAAGAGCTTGCTATCCATGAGGAGTTGTGCACATCTCAGGAGCTGTTCAACCTGGCGACCAAGTGCGCAAGAGCTGAGGAGGGGCGCCTCTCCCTCCTCGAGCTGCCCGCCGCGGGCACAGAGGAGAAGAAAGCCAAGGCCAGGGACGTGAAGCGCAAGGAAGCGGCAGTGCTCGCAGCGGAGCCCGACACCAAGTGGGGCAGAGATCAGCCCGAGTCATCCAAGAACAGCCGACCATTCTGCGTCTTCCACAATCTGAACACCCACAACACCAGTGACTGTCAAGAGCTCAGAGCCATCCGTGAAGGACGCTTCGGTCGATGCCCCGAGCATAGCGACCGGGGCTATGGCCATGGAGGAGGACGTGGAGGCGGATGTTGGGACGACCGTGGCCCGCGGCAGGAGTGGCGCGACAGGCCTCGTGAGGACTGCTGGCAGGACCATCCTCGCGAGGGCGCCTGGAGGGACCAGCCTCGTGAGGATCGCCCCCAGGGGAACGCCAGTCTTCCCCCGCTGCCGCCACCAAGAAGGAACGACGATCACCATCAGGATGAGGGGGCTGGGGGCTTCCAGGAGCCGCATGCAATCGCCTGCATCTTGGGCGGCGCGCAGGCCCCAGCCTCTCAACGCATCTTCAAACAGTTCGCTCGTGAAGTGAACGCGGTGCTCCCCAAGCTCGAGGCCACGCGCCCACTCAGGTGGTCCCAATGCGCCATCACTTTCAACTCGGCAGATCAGCCCAAGTGCGCAGCAACCGCTGGCGCTCTCCCGGTGCTTTGTTCACCAGTCATCAGCAATGTGCAAGTTACCAAGACCCTCATCGACGGCGGCGCGGGGCTCAACGTCCTGCTCGTCGACACACTCGACAACCTCCAAGTGCCATATGAGCAGCTTCAGCCTACCAAGCCCTTCTCAGGAGTGACCGGCAGCTCCACCACACCGATAGGGCAGGTCCGCCTGCCTGTCACCTTCGGAGAGCGCAAGAACTACCGCACCGAGCTCATCGACTTCGACGTCACACACATCCGCCTGCCGTACAATGCCATCCTCGGGTATCTGGCCCTGGCCAAGTTCATGGCAGGCACCCATCACGGCTACAACGTCCTCAAGATGCCGGGAAGCGGCGGAATCATCACGGTCCCATGTGAAGAGAGAGATGCGGCGTGCTCCCTCGAGTGCGCCTTCCAAGCTGCAGCAATCAATGACCCCAACAGCAAAAGCGAGGGCCCTCCTGAGGCCCTCCCCAAGAAGAAGAAGCAGCTGCGCCGAGCAGGATCTCAGGAGGGCGGCGACGCAGCTGGAGCCTCATCAGGGTCAGCGCCCGCTTCAGGCGCGCCTCCCTCCATCGCATAGGAAGGCGCGCCCGACGCCCTCCTCGGGCAGGGCTCGGGGGCTCTCTTCTGGAGGGCCTCAGACCTTGCCAACCTCACGAGGGAGGCGCTTGGGCACCACTTGGAGGCGTGCTTCGCGGCACGTTTCCCTCAGGAGAACACATGGCAAGGAGCGCCCACTACTCAGGAGTTCATCACCGAGACCACTCAGGAACTGCAAGACGCAAGAGCCATGCGCGGCGACAACCGCTCACGAGGCGCAGGTCTCCATCCAAGCGATGATGCTGGGCTGCGTTTCTGCATCGACGTCCCAGGGCTCAACAGGGCCGCATCTCAAGAGCGTTTCTAGTCTTCGTGTGTGGGCCGTTGCGAGGGCCCGCCACACAGCTACGTTCGCATGCCCTTCGGCTTGCCGAGCGTGGCGTCAGCCTATCAGCGCAACATGCGACGCGTCCTGGCGGCTTAGGAGGCCAGGTACCGCGCCGTCCTGGAAGAAATGGAGACGGTCTTCAAGGAGCCTCCCGAGCCCCCAGAGCCTCCCGAGGCTCAGGGCCCCGGTGGCTCATGAAGAGTCATCCCTTCGACGCACGCCTTTAGCTGCACCAACTCTACTTCGTCTACAGAACCAGGTGACATTTTCCAAGCTCGTTTAGCTAGGAGCGCCCCTCGGGCTGCATTATTCCCAGGCCGCATGGGTCCGTCCCTGTGGCATGTACCCCTTTTGCTTATGTCTATAGCTTTGTTGGGGGCACCTCTCAGGCTGCATCATCCCCAAGCCGCTCGCGCCGGACCCAGTGGCATGTGTCTTCCTGCATTTACTCAAGCTGGTTTTCCTTCCATGCTTAACCTGCCTACGGTTATCACCTGCACGATCATCGCCTCCCAGGGGGCCTCCTCACATTGGCACGGTGCTGGTGCATGGGTCCGTCCCTGCCACGTCGACAAACCTGAGCGGTCGAGCTCTGGCTCGCGGCACGCCCCGCGCACGTCACCTCACCAGGCCCTCAGTGCCCTCGCCTCTTTGCGGAACAACTAGCGGCAGGCTGGCAGCTATAACGGCAAACCGTGTTTCTTCTTGTGCCTGTTCACAGGGATCCCGTGGGGAGGATAGCAGGCGGCACCTCGAGTCTCCTTTTCTCTCGTGCAATTCGCTTGTGCGTTGAAAGGGGGGCTCCTGAGCATCACGACTCAGGAGCTCTTACTGGCTCTCCAGCCCTCACCCCCTGGCCTTGACCACGGCATCGCGACCTGGCATACTAGCGGCGGCTGAGCTCGCTCGAGGGCCGGGACCTGAGGAGGTAGAGCACTAAGGAGAGCATGGGAGGAGGGAAACTCGTATGGGCCGGCCTAGCTATGCCGCACAAGCCGGCGCACAGGCCTAGCGCACCACCAGGAATCGCCACGAAATCGACAAGATAAGTCCTGCTCTTGGATCGGCTAAATATTGGGGTCTAAGGGTCACCCTCACCGCAGCCTCGTTGCGGCCACGTCAACTCCCTTTCTTGCCTTACCATGGCTGCTTGAGCGCTAAGGGGGACCTCCTGAGCATCGCGCCTCAGGGGCTCTTACTGGACCTCAGGCCGCACACCTCCTGGCCTTGACCACGGCACACGACCTGGCATACCAGCGACGGCTGTAGCCTGCCTGGGGACCGGGACCTGTCAGCGTAGAGCAACAAGCTATCGCGAGGGAAGAAAGGGGGGACCGAGCCTTAACAGGACATGCATTCACCAAATTTTCAAAACGGGGAAGATGAGCGCAAAAGACGTTATAGACCCTTTACACGCCCCACGGGGTACTTCATGATTCTTCGCAGGGAACAAAAGCTAGAACTAAGAGGGATCCTATCTACAACCTCCCGCGGCGGACGCCATCACCAACAATGGGCCACGGGAGGCCGGTGCCAACCCCATCTAGATCAGCGGTGGCGACGGCCGGACGCCGCGGCTCTGCTCCGAGTGCGGCGAGAGCTCGGGGGCACGTAGATGTCATCGCTTGTCTCCGGAGTCTCGTAGAGCTCAGGAGAGCTACTGGACTCCCAAGGGCTGCTGCTGCTGGAGTGGCCTCGAGCGGAGCGCGCGTCAGCCTGACGCTCCTCTCCGGAGCAGCACTCCAGGCGGCAGCCCTCCGCATCAAAGACCTTGAAGAGGAGCGTGGAGTCGCCGTCGTACTCGAAGTGGATCGCGAGGGCGCCCCTCGCACGGCAGACCCGCGCAACCTCGCCCCAGCCGCGAGTCATGAAGATCTTGCCGCTGGGACCGCTTTGATCTCTGCTCCGGTCGCCGGAGTGTCGTAGTCGGTGTGCTGCAACAAGAGCTCGAGAGGCCCCCTCGGCGGCATCACATCGGAGAAGAACCGCGGGAAGCGGATCCAAGAGCTTGGAGGCATCGGCGCCCATAGCACAAGCTCGCGCGAGGAGTCCGCGGCGTGGGTTCCAGGGGCGACAGCGCGTGTCACCGTGGCGCGGCGACCACAGGCGCGGCGCGGGTGACGCCGCTCGTCGCTCCGTCCTCCTGAGCCCTTGGCTCGGGCGTACAGGGCTAGCGGATATCCTGGAGGAGGCCGCTCGCACCAAGGCCTTGTCACCACCTGCATCGCCGCCTCATCATGGCGGTGGACCGACCTCTTCTTCGGAGGAAGCGGCCCCGGATCATCGCGTGGGGCCTTTCCCTTCTCTTCAGCAGAGAACCTTCTGATAGGCGCCATTGCCACTAGCGGTGGAGCAAGGAGGAAGAAGCAAACAAGCAAGGAAGAGATGGGCGATGGGGGCTCCGCCCCCTCCCCATTTATAGCAAAAGAAGGCCAACCGGCGCCTCCCACGATCGCAGGTAATGATGGTTTTCCTTGCATGTCGCAGGGCTTGTCTAGTCGAGCAGTTGCCAAAGCAGAGTGGGGAAGCAGAGACACCATGTCCAATCAACCGCCACGCATCGACCGAGGCCGCAGGCTTTGGGGGCCCGCGGCGCTCCGTACTTGACCCTTGGCTTCGCCGCGAAGCCAAGCCCGAGCGCACCTTGGGCCCGGGGGCTACTGTCGGCGTTCTGGGAACAGGGGTCCCCAGACTTGCCTGCCTGCGGCCCACGGCGTGGCTAAGTCATCGGGCCGTACGGCCCATCTTCATCAACAAGGCACCCAAGACTCTCGCGAGGGGCCAAGCCTCGCGAGGCGGATGACGCAAGACCTCCTCAGGAGTGGCCTGGCCAGGCAGGCTCACAAGGAGCGGAGATATCAAGGCGGGGCAAACCTCACGAGGCTCTCGTGACGTGAGCCATGACGATCGGCACCAGGCGGGCGCCAGCGCGCGCAGCGTCCTTGTTTCCTCTTTGGTGCTAAGGAGGCGAGCACAGGCGAGGAGTACCGAGGCATCAGGAAAAGGTTGTCATATCGGTACAACGAGACCAAGACCAGAAGGATGGCAGGACGGAGGTCATCATGGAGCCCAAGACGGCGTCACCACCAGAGACTTTCGCAGGCGAAGACCACTTTTGTCAGGATAGCTTGTACTAGTTGTCCCCCTTCAAATTCGGCCGCCGTTGTTGGCTCCCTTCCCGCTCATTATTTGGGGAGAGGACCAGGGCCTATATAAGTAGAACTAGCCACTACAGTAGGCGCACCTCAGCTTGATCTGATCTGATCGAGAGCCTACCCTAGCCACAAGAACACCTCAACCTCAGGAGGTTGTTCTTCCCTTTGTACTGTTCATCATCAGCCCAAGAGGCAATCCACCACCACCACACTGGAGTAGGGTATTACACCACAATGGTGACCTGAACCAGTATAAATCTCGTGTCTTTCTGTGTTGCGAGTTCGTCGAGCTCGTCCGCGAGATCTTAGTGAGCTAGGGCGTGGATCGGTAGGAGGGAAAGACTTCGCGCGCACCCCAGAGTTTGAACCTAAGGGTTTTGCCGGAACCCCACATCCGACACTCATGTCGGGAAGATCCACAAGACGATGAGGAGCCAGACCACGGTTATGGACCATGCTAGCATAAATATCTTGCTGCGTACGAGTGTGGAACCGAGGGTCCTCCGCATCAGCCCTCATCTCAAACTAATTCACATCCCTCCGAAATTCCAGATAGGGACCGGTCCCCATGGTCTTGAAGTTGTGAATGGCACGGTTCCCACTGAGAGGCATCTCCACGGAAATGTGGCGACCATGAGCGATAGGCATAGCAGACCCACGGACTTGAGGCATAGGAGCATTCGGAGGACGCCGTGTTCTAGGCTTGGACTGGCCAACTGGTTTCCTGGGGACAATTTCTGTCACATCCCTAGCTCCTGGCATTGCACTAGGCTAGCTTCATGTGTGCATCATGTTTAAATTTTGCCTAAACTTGAAATGGGGATGTTCAAACCCTAGACCAAATGAAATCCAACTAGGATCACAAAGAAATATTTTAAATGAACCCAAAATGCCCTTTGGAAATGTTCATCATTTCTGATAAAGGTAAAAACCTCTGCCAAAAGTGATGAACATATTTCTAGGTCATTTATGGATTTTTGAATTAACTCATGTTGTATTTGAATTGGGGCATTTAAATCCTATAAATAATTTAAATGCTCTAATAATTCTGAAACTAGTTGAGGGCTGTTGGGAATCATTTCAATAGTGCCCACAAATATTTTCAGGATTTTTGAAAATGCTCTGGCATTTTTAATAAAGCAGAAACAATTGCAGAAAGTAGAAAACAGAAACATTAGAAAGGAGAGGGAGCCACCTGGCGGCCCAAGTGGCCGGCCCAGCCCACTTGGCCCCCTCCCCTGTCGTCTTCCTCCTTTGCCAGGAGGATGGGCGCGTGGACGACGCACGCAGGCGCGCCCCGGTCACCTCCTGCTTCGCCGTGTCGACGCCTCCTTCCTCCCAACCCCGTGCCAGGAGACGTGGACGAGGCCGTGCTGACCCCCCTTCTCCCCTGGCCATTTTCCCCTCTCCCTCCTTGTTCTTCGCCCGAACAGAGAGCCGTCGCCGCTGTTCACCGTACCCAAGGCCACCGGCCACCCCTCGCCCTGCCTCTGAGCATAGAAGCTCCGCCACGTCTGCCTTGCCCTCTCCACCGAGCTACGCGACACCGGAGGCCTTGCTTCGTCGCCACCGTCGTCGTCTTCACCGACGGGCACCGAAGATCGCCGGCTCCGATTCACCGTCTCCAGGCCGCCCCCGAGCCCACTGACCTGCTCTGCGAGTCCACCGTGAGATCCCCTTGCTTCTTCCCTCTCCCCTAACTCCCGCGCAAGCTCTAGCCCCACCGCCACCGTGCCCGTGAGCTTCACATCGCCGGCGATGTCGCCGCCGTCATCCTAGCCACCAGAGCTTGCGTCTGAGCGCTTCGTCGTGCTCAGAGCATCTCCAGGAACCCGTATCACTCGCTGGTTCGCCTCCCATGCACCGTAGCCTCGTCCCCGAGGTCGACCGAACTCCGGCGGCCGCAACCGAGCTCGCTGCCGTTGACTCCGGCCACCCCAGGCCCAGCCACGGCCACCACCCGATGCGCCATCGAGCTAGCTTTCCAACGCGCCTAGCCGCGCGTCATTTGGAGCACTACAGAGGAAACCCGAGGCACAAGTATGCCGCGGACCTCGTCGGCGACTAACCACCGGCGGGTTTGACTCTTTGACCATGGGTTTGACCTCCCCTGCGTCACTAACGTGTGGGCCCGGACCCTGCTAACTTCTGGTTAAGTTAATAACTAAATCTAGTTTAGCCACTGACTCACTGACATACGGGCCCCGCCCGGCTAATTAAACTAGATTAGGTTTAATCTATATTAGGATTAGCTACAGTCACTGTGGTGTGGGTCCCAGCCGTCAGGTTTGACCTGGGCTGGCGCCTTTGACTTGCTGACGTCACCCTGACGTCATGCTGACGCAGTTAACCTTTTTCTGGATTTATTCTTATACAGGAAATTCCAGAAAATACTACAAACTTCAAAAATTCATTGAAATTAATCTGTAACTCCAAATGATAAGATTTATATATGAAAATTGATCAGAAAAATCCAATCTTTCCATCTGTATTGGTTTCATGCATGTTAGAGCAACCTAACCTTGCTGTTTAGGTGAAACAAGTTAATGCACCTTTATGAATTCATAAAATGGGTTTGCATTTGAATCTTTGGTTCAAATGGACTCATCTCAATCTGTTCTAGCTTGCATTAGCCCAAAACACATTCATATTGCCATGTCATAGCATGCATCATATTGTTGCATATTGTCATGTGTTGATGGTGTTCGACGTATCTTTCGTGGTAGGTTCTGCCTCCGAGGCTACCCACGATTATCCGACTGAAGGGCAGTATCCTACCACCACTCCATCAGGCAAGCAAAACCCCCTTGTTCATTCCAATACAATCCCACTCTCTCGCTCCTGCTCTCTTTTACTGCATTAGGACAACAACGATTCATCTGTTACTTGCTGCGGTAGCTGAACCCCTTTATCCTCTGCATGACCTGTCATTGCCACTGTAAATAGATGAAACCCACTAGCATGAGTAGGAGTTGTTTGAGTCCTGATGTGCCTACTCATTCATGATTGTTTGTCATGCCTGCTATGCTTAGAGTTGTGTCAGGTCTGATTCATCGGGGATGAATTGGAGCAGTGATGAACATGTCCTACTGTGTGTGGGCTAAGTGTGTGAACACGATTTGGTAAAGGTAGCGGTGAGAGGCCATGTAGGAGTACATGGTGGGTTGTCTCATTGAAGTCGTCCTCAGGAACTGAGTTCTGTGTTTGTGATCCATGAAACAGTTACTACCACGCATTGGGCCCAAAACCAATGGACCCTCTCGGCTTCTTAATCACCCTTGTCCTCTGTCCAGGAGTTGCAAGTAGTTTCTGGTGTTTGTAGTATGCTGGAGGCCGTGGGCAGCGCTGACCCGAGGGGTGGGCTGTGATGCGGTAGGCACGTGGCCGGGTATGTCGGGCGCCCGTTTGGTGTCGCAGAACCATGTACACATTGTTCGGGGCCGTATGTGGAAATCTCGGCCGGATCCCTGCAGATGGAACCTGAATAGGCGATAAACCTGGACTAGAGACTTGAGTGTTTAGGTAGGCTGTGGCCGACACCCACGTTGGGCTTCCGCTTGAAGGTTGCCGAGTACATGTCGTGTAAACGGCGGTAAGTGGTGAGAGTGTGTGTGTCGAAGTACACCCCTGCAGGGTTAATATGATCTATTCGAATAGCCGTGTCCGCGGTAAAGGACTTCTGGGTTGCCTATAACAGTTCATAGACAAGTGAAAGTGGATACTCTAAAATGCGCAAGATAAGCGTAAGTGCTATGGATGGCGTCCTCGTAGGGAGACGGGAGCGAATCCATAGTGGTGTATTGATATGGTGAATATCTGGACTCGTGTGCGCCACCTCAAAAGAGTTACTTGCAGTCGTAGTTAGGATAGCCACCGAGTCAAAGCTGGCTTGCTGCAGTTAAACTCCACCACCCCCTTTGTTGATACCGATGCATATGTAGATAGTTCTGATGTAAGTCTTGCTGGGTACATTTGTACTCACGTTTGCTTATTTTATGTTTTGCAGAGAGACGTCAGTCTCGCTAGTAGTTCCGTGTGGACTTCGACGTTTAGCTTGATACCTCAGGCTTCTCATCCTTTTTCATTTGTAGATGTCTGTACTCAGACATGTTAAGCTTCCGCATGTGTTTGACTTGTATGCTCTGAATGCTGGGTCGAGAGACCCATGTTTGTAATATCTGGCTCTTCGGAGCCTAATGAATAAATACTCTGAGTCGTAGAGTCTAGTTGTGATGCCATGTTGTATTTGCACATAGCGAGCATATTGTGTGTATGATTGAAATGCTTGTTATATGTGGGATCCGACAATCTAGTTGTTTATCCTTGGTAGCCTCTCTTATGGGGAAATGTAGTCTTGTGCTTCCATGAGCCATAGTAGTCCGCTACAGCCCGGTTCACCAGAGTCCTGCTAGCCCAGCACTACTGCTCCGGAACACTTGACTGGCCGGCATGTGATTCACTTCGTTCCTGTGTCTGTCCCTTCGGGGAAATGTCACGCGGTGACATCCGGAGTCCTGCCTAGCCTGCTACAGCCCAGGTTCCCGGAGTCCTGTTAGCCTAGTGCTACAGCCCGGATTCACACGTTGGTGACCGACATGCTCGATGTTGGTTCATGTATGCCTGTCCCCGTAAGTTAGTGCCGCTTTGGGTTCACGACTAGCCATGTCAGCCCGGGTTCTCTGTCATATGGATGCTAGCGACACTATCATATACGTGAGCCAAAAGGCGCAAACGGTCCCGGGCCATGGTAAGGCGACACCTGTGGGAATACCGTGCGTGAGGCCGCAAAGTGATATGAGGTGTTACAGGCTAGATCGGTGTGACTTAGAATCGGGGTCCTGACAATTTCCTCCTCTTCCTCGGCAATGTACTCCTCATCCTCCGGATCAGAGGTAGAGGAGGGGCTAGGACGACGCTGCGAACGACTCTTGGTGGTGGTCTTCTTCTTTGGCCGAACGTTCTCTTCGGAGTCGGTGGAGCCCTGGCGACGAGGGTCTGAAAGTGATGGAAAGATGGGACACCGATGAGAGTAATGTAATGAAGAGGTAGTCATGGAGAATACAAAATTTAACAAATGGATAGGTTGACATTTTGTCCATGAGCATAGTAACAAGCCTAGTGCTAGGCAAAATTTCAACATGACCATAGTAAATTTCATGACCATGCACATAGAATGGAATTAGGACAAGTCAAGGGCATCCACTTGACATAGAGAGACAAGCATCAAGATAACAACCATGGGATGAACGGGAACCCTCAGATAGAATAGCCTACACAAGACTTAGACATGAAGGCATACCACAGGCTGAAGGAGACGGGCCACATTTCTTGGTATGCGCCATAGAGACCTCCGGAGACCGACGGTCGATGCAACACCATAAAGAGCCCCTCCCGAGTGATTCACACCACAAACAAGGAAACAGTTTGGGTGGAAAGGTAGATCGGGGGGAGACAAAGGTCTGGAGGAGAGATCGGAGGAAGGGGCGGAGGAGATGGCCGGGGCAGGCCGGGGTAGAGCCTGACGGCGGTGTAGGTGCAGGTGAGGGTGAAGGGAGATGGGGATGAACTGCCCCCAAATCCCCGAGCCCCCTGTTTTAAGTCAGGTGTGGACGGGGCGGACATCCGGGGTGGGAGCCCGGAAATCCGGCAGCAGGAATAGAGAGGAAAAAGTTCCAGGGTCCGGGTGTCCAGGCGCTGGAGGAGCTGGCTCGATGAAAACTGCGAGGCCCGGATGTCTGGCAGAGGTGCCGGATGTCCGGCCGCTGGACAGAGAACAAAATTCAGAGAGGTCCGTAAAGGAAATTTTTATAGGTCATATGAGGATATATATATATAGGTATAGACTCCGCCAAGGAGATTTATAGGCATAGTACCTCCAACATCATAGAACTATATTTGCATAAGCAAGGGACCTAAAAATGTAAAATCAATTATCTATATATGCAACATACGAGCGGTGACCGAGGTCACCATGTTTGAGCATATGAGACATGTTACCGCAAAGATGTAAACCTTGGGTACATAATCTCTACTCCGTCATTTAAAGCACCATAGTTCAAAGAAGTTGATAACTTTGAGAGTGTTTGTTTCATTTATGCATTATATAGGAAGAAGGTAATTCATGAGTTGAATTTCTCCCCCTAAATATATGCCTACATAAAGATCAACATGAAGTAAATGTATGCATAGGTACAAGATTTCACATAATGTTATCAAGCTCCAAGATGCCAAGCTCACGCCTATGCTTGCAAAACTTTGCTTCATCCAATGGTTTGGTAAAATGTCGGCAAGTTGCATATCCATACCGACATGAGCAATATCAATGTATCCTTTTTGCACATGGTCTCTTAAGAAGTGATACATAATATCAATGTGCTTGGTGCGAGGGTGATCAATAGGGTTGTCAACAATCTTGATGGCAGTTTCATTGTCGCATAGAAGAGGCACATGTCTATGAGTAATACCATAGTCCTTCACAGTTTGCCTCACCCATAGTAATTGAGTTGCACAGCTTGTAGTTGCAATGTATTCGGCTTCGGCGATCGAGAGGGAGACACAATTTTGCTTCTTCGAGAACCAACTTACCAAGGAGCGTCCAAGGAATTGACATGCACCGGAGGTGGACTTCCGTCCCACTTTGTCTTCGGCCCAATCCGCATCCATGTACCCAATGAGATCAAACTTGGCATCCTTGGGGTACCATAGACCCAGCTTTGGGGTGTGAACAAGGTATCTAAGAATATGCTTAATCGCCTTATGATGACTTTCCCTAGGGGAAGCTTGGAATCTTGCACATATGCCTACACTTTGCATGATGTCTGGTCTAGCTGCACAAAGATAAAGCAACGAACCAATCATAGAGCGATAAAGAGATGGGTCAAATGGGATACCATTTGTGTCTTCATTAAGAACGAGTTTGGTTGGCATGGGTGTCTTGCATGGACTGGCGTCGGTCATTCCAAACTTCTCAAGAAGGTCTTTGAGATACTTGGTTTGGGACAAGAAAATTCCTTCTTGAAATTGTTGAATTTGAAATCCGACCAAGAACTTCAAGTCCGCATTGAGTGACATCTCAAAGGTCTTTGTCATGGTAGTCGCAAACTTCTTGCACAAATGAATGTGAGGAGAACCAAAAATGATGTCATCTACATAGATTTGGCATAAGATCAAATCGCCCTTTTCCCTCTTAGTAGAAATAGTGGGGTCAATCACCCCTCTCACAAAGCCATCATCGAGTAAAAACTTCCTAAGATGATCATACCAAGCACGAGGTGCTTGTTTGAGGCCATGCAAAGCCTTGTGAAGTTTATACACATATTCTTTGTTATCGGGATCAATTAACCTAGGTGGTTGTGATACATATACTTCCTCTTGTATAGGACCATTAAAAAAGCACTCTTCACATCCATTTGATGTAAAGTAAAACCATTGAAAGCGGCATAAGCAAGTAAGATGCGAATTGAATCAAGATGGGCAACGAGAGCAAAGGTCTCATCAAAGTCCAAACCTTCAACTTGTGAGTACCCTTGTGCCACTAACCTTGCCTTGTTTCAAATGATTATGCCATTCTCATCCTGCTTGTTTTTTTAATCCATTTTTTCCAATGACATTGTGTTCCTTAGTTGGTCTCTTGACTAACAACCACACTTTGTAGCATTCAAAACTGTTCAATTCTTCTTGCATAGCAATGAGCCAATCATTGTCCATCAATGCATCTTGTATCTTGAGTGGCTCGACACTAGAGACAAACGAAAAGTGAGCACAAAGTTAGTCAATTGTTTATGAGCGACTCTACCTTCCGATATGCCGGTAAGAATTTGATCAACATCAACATGACCGGCCACTCGGGGCATGACGGAGGTTAGGGTTTCACGAGGTTTGATGTCGCTTGAAACTGCGTCGGTATTTCCCCAAAGAGGAAGGGATGATGCAGTACAACTACGGTAGGTATTTCCCTTAGTTGTGAAACCAAGGTATCAATCCAGTAGGAGAACCAAGCAACACTATGTAAATGGTACCTGCACACAAAGAACAAATACTTGCAACCCGATGCATAAGAGGGGTTGTCAGTCCCTCCACTGTAAAAAGATGGTTAAATTTCTGGTAGATTGGATAAATAGCTCTTGATAAAAACACGAAACAAAATAAGTAATAAAAAGTGCAGCAAGGTTTGTTTTTGGAATTATAAATCTGAAAATAAAAGAGAATAAAAATAGATCTCAAAGCAAATATGATAAAGAATAGACCTGGGGCCCGTAGATTTCACTAGTGGCTTCCCTCGAGAAATAGCACACGGTGGGTAAACAAATTACCGTTGGGCAATTGATAGAAGATTGAATAATTATGACGATATCTAAGGCCATGATCAATATATAGGCATCACGTCCAAGATTAGTAGACTGACTCCTGCCTGCATCTACTACTATTACTCCACACATCGACCGCTATCCAACATGCATCTAGTGTATTAAGTTCATGAAGAAACAGAGTAATGTAATAAGAACGATGACATGATGTAGATGAGATCTATTCATGTAGGAATAGCCCCCATCTTGTTATCCTTAATAGCAACGATACATGTGTGTCTTGCTGCCCCTTCTGTCACTGGGAAAGAACACCGCAAGATCAAACCCATAAAAAAGCACCTCTTCCCATGGCAAGAAAAATCGATCTAGTTGGCCTAACTAAACCAAAGATTCGAAGAAGAAATATGAGGCTATAAATAATCATGCATATAAGAGATCAAAGAAAACTCAAATAATATTCATGGATATAGATCTAATCATAAACTCAAAGTTCATCAAATCCCAACAAACACACCGCAAAAAGAGTTACATCAAATAGATCTCCAAGAGACCATTGTATTGAGAATCAAAAGAAAGAGAGGAAGCCATCTAGCTATTTCCTACGGACCCATAGCTCTATGGTGGACTACCCATGCATCATCGGAGAGGCACCAATGAGGATGATGAACCCCTCGGTGATGGTGTCTAGATTGGATCTCGTGGTCCTGGAACTTGCGGTGGCTGGAATTGTGTTTCGTCGACTCCCCTAGGGTTTATTTAATATTTGGGAATTTATAGGGCGAAGAGGCGGTGCAGGAGGTCTCCATGGGGGGGCACAACCCCCTGGGCGCGCCTGGGCTCCTAGGCGCGCCCTGGTTGGTTGTGCTCCCCATGGGCCTCCCCTCTGGTGCTTTCTTGGCCCACTGGGTGTCTTTTGGTCTAGAAAAAATCTCCAAAAAGTTTTGATGCATTTGGACTCTGTTTGGTACTGATTTTCTGCGAAGTAAAAAACAAGCAAAAAACAGCAACTGGCACTGGGTACTATGTCAATAGGTTAGTCCCAAAAATGATAAAAAGTTGCTATAAAATGAATATAAAACATCCAAGAATGATAATATAACAGCACATGGAACACGCAAAAACTATAGATACGTTGGAGACGTATCAGCGTCCCCAAGCTTAATTCCTACTCGTCCTCGAGTAGGTAAATTATAAAAAACATAATTTTTGATGTGGAATGTTGCCTAACTTGTTCATCACATGTTCTTTTCTTTTGTAGCATGGACATTTGGACTTTTATATGGTTCAAAGCAATATCTAGTTTTGACATGAAGATTTCAATACTCAAGCATATCAACAAGCAACCATGTCTTTCAAAATATCAACACTAAAGAAAGTTATCCCTAGCCCATCATGCTCAATAATTGATCCATTCATGAAACACACTCGCATATTAGCTACATCCAATGCTCAGGTATGATCATAGTGCTCCTTAGTTGGTGCTTTATAAGAGAAGATGGAGACTCAAATAAAAAATAAAAATTGCACAAAGTAAATAGATAGGACCTTTGCAAAGGGAAGTAGGGATTTGTAGAGGTGCCAGAGCTCAAAGCTTAAATTGAGAGATTTTGTTTGAGAGGCATACTTTTCCCGTCAACAAAAATGGCCGAGTAATTCCCAACACTGTCCATGCTAGATATATCATAGGCAGTTGCCAAACATAAAATGAAGTTTATTCCTTTTTCCACCATTATTTCACAATCCATGGCTAGCCGTATCCATGGGTGCCTTCCATACCAACACTTTCCAAGGAATTTATTATTTGGCAACATAAAGTATTTCCTTTTGATTTCAGGCATGGGCATCCCTATTACCGCTGCACTCTCATGCAATGACAAGTGAATAAACAATCATCTTGAGAATAAGACATCTAGCATGGAAAATATTAGCCACCCCCAGCCGCTTCATGAGCGGTACGAGCACACAAAAAGAAAATTCATTTTGAAAATTAGAGACGGCACATACAAATTTTCTTAGAACGGCACGGAAATACCGCATATAGGTAGGTATGGTGGACTCATGTGGCAAAATTGGGTTTAAGGATTTGGGATGAACAAGTAGTATTTCTACTTAGTACAAGTGGAGGCTAGTGAAAAGATTGAGAAGCAACCAACCAAGAAAAAAATTCACATAAGCGAGCATTGAGCAAAACTAACACCGAACAATGGACCATAAGTAGGATGTAATTTCATTGCATAACTATTGACTTTCATACTTGCATAGGGAATCACAAACCTTAACACCAATATTCTTACTAAAGCATAATTACTCACCAACATGACTCACACATCACTATCATAATATCTCAAAACAATTACAATGAGTCAAGTTTATTTTGTCCAATGATCTTCATGAAAGTATTCATTATATCCCTATTTAATATCTATCACTTTGGGACTAGTTTCATATATTGCAATTTCTTTTAAATAGTTCAAACAAATTTAAGTGAAGAACATGAGCATAAATTTTTTTCGTCTCGCAAAATAATATAAGTGAAGCATGAGATAATTTCTTCAAAAAAATTCTAACTCTCAAATTAATCTAAGTGAATCATGTGAGCATTTCTTCAAAAATATTAAAGCACACCGTGCTAAAAAAGATATAAGTGAAGCACTAGAGCAATTCCATAGCTAAAAAAAATTAAGTGAAGTATAAAGAGCAATTGTAACAAATCATAGCATAATTTTGGCTCTCTCAAATAGGCGTGTCCAGCAAGGATACTTGTGACAAACTAAAAAGACAAACAAGCAAAGACTCATATAATACAAGATGCTCCAAGCAAAACTCATGACATGTGATGAATAAAAATATAGCTCCAAGTAAAATACCGATGGTCATTAGAAGAAAGAGGGGATGCCTTCCGGGGCATCCCCAAGCTTTGTTGCTTGGTTGTCCTTGAATATTAACTTGGGGTGCCATGGGCATCCCCAAGCTTAGGCTCCTTTCACTCCTTATTCCTTCATCCATCGCGATCTCACCCAAAACTTGAAAACTGCAATCACACAAAACTTAACAAAACTGTCGTGAGATCCGTTAGTATAATAAAGCAAATCACCACTCTAAGTACTTTTGCAAACCCATTCATATTCTATTATTGAATTACATCTACTGTATTCTAACTTTACCATGGCTTATATCCCCCGGTACAATCCATAGATTCATCAAAATAAGCACACAATGCAAAGAAAACAAAATCTATCAAAAATAGAACAATCTGTAGTAATCTGGACTTTGACTCTAAAAATTCTAAAAAATTCTTATGCAACTCTAAAAATTCTGAAAAAATAGGAAAACGTGGGAAATTTGTATATCAATCTTGTGTAAAAAATTCAGAATTTTTTGACGCTTCTGTGTGTCGGAGAAACGACACCTATGGGATCCCGGGGATCCCTTCTACGGTTGGCAAGGAAGAGGGGTGCACAAAGAGCATATCTAACGATCAACACGAGGGATTTTTACCCTGGTTCGGGCCGCTGAGAAGCATAAAACCCTATTCCTGCTTTTAGTGTATTTGAGTGTTGTTGAGCTTCGGCTCGTTGCTACGCATGCAAACTAGGTCGGAAAGTCCAAAAGTCCCTTCCTGCATTGCCCTGGGCCTCCTTTTATACCAAGGGGCTACCACAGTGGCGTGCAGGCACACAGGAGGTGTAAAGTGTTGGAGATATGCCCTAGAGGCAATCATGTATGATGATATTTCTTATGTGTTTATGAATAAAGATAGTCCTTGGACATTATCAATGATGTGTATCAGCAAGTATGTGACTTGTTTGTGGGACTATGCATTGTATGATGACTACCCAGAAAGGTCCGTAGTCGAAAGGGCTGTGTGGACGCGCAGCCAACTAGACTAGCATACAACATAGTCGATGGCTTGTTCTCACTAGCCATGGAGCATTGGATGCTAACCGGATAATATGGACTTGGAAGGATCTGGTTGGATTTGACGTAGTCGGATCCGAGTCGAGATAAGGTCCGAGTCGGACAGACCCAACTATGAGACATAGCGATATGTCATATGTGAGTCTCTAGTACAACATACGTTCTACGTCCTAAGACCTGAGCTGGCGCATGTACTCGGGATGGTGACAGACCTGCTTTGGGCCGACCAAATGCTACTCCGTGACTAGGTAGTTACAAAGGTAGGTTTCAGGCTTGTCCAGACCCATGCTGCGAGACATGGTCGAGCAAGATGGGATTTTCCCCTCCGATCAGGAGAGATATACTCTGGGCCCCTCGTGTGATCCGACCAGGATAAGCATGGCCATGCAACAAGTATTATGAGATAATCCGGTTTGTGGTCGGCATCACTGGAACGAGAAAGAGGTCGGGCTAGCACAAGGATGACAGACTCGCCTTGAGCCCGACAACATATATCGTGTGGCAAAAGGAATGGAAGTATGATGTACAGGTTCGCCTAACCAGGTTCATAGTCTGCTTGGTGTTCGGCATGCCTTGCTAAGGGCCGCTACCAACCGTGCAGTTCGGAGGTGATCCGAACTGTGACCAAGCCGGCTTGAACCTAAGGGGTCGCGCGCTTAAGGGAAGGAACCTACGAGGTCGGATCCGAGGACACTGGTCGGATGTGATTCGAGTTGTATTCGGATTGTGGCCAAGTAGACTTATGGGCTTTAGGGTCCGTGCGAGGCCCAAGTGTTGAGCCCACGACGGACGCCTATATAAAGTGGAGGTGCCGCACACTCATGCGATTCATCGCTTCGGCGCTGTCACTAGGGTTTGCATGTGTTGCGAATAGCCACCTTCACTCGTTGCCGGTTGTGTGATCGGACCTAGTAGTCCACCGCACGACGTTCCTCCTGCACACGCGGATACCGTTAGAGGCGGTGCACTTGCGCCGCTCCGGCGAACCTGTTCGCGGGATCCGATCGGCTACGTGGGAGACCGGCAAGGAGGAGACGACTCCGGGAACGCGAGACGACTCCGGAACACGCTGCCTCAACTCTACTTCCACTGCACGGCACTGCGCGTCTAGTGGTAACGAACTGTGCTCCATCTCTCGTAGCATGTTCTTGGTTGTTCTGCACGTAGGAAATTTTAATTTGCAATCAACACACCCTACCGTAGAACCCAACATAAAGTGCTACAGTGCATGTGCTTATCACTGACGTCTTAGGACAAACGCATTAAATGCGCTGCTTACATGCCCTCTAACTTTATTGGGGACGGAAACAGAGCCCGTCCCGTCCGTCGCCGCCTCACCCCGTCTTGACACACATCCAGGATGACGAGGCATGCAACGCCAAGCTGACTGGCTAGCCGCTACACTGGAGCGGTGGTAGGATCTTCACGAAGATGTGCATGCCGCCACGCAGGTGCTTGCCTGGTTGGCAGGCTAGTTGCTGTGCTGGAACGGTGGCAGGGCGGCGGAGCCTTGTCATGCCTCGCCGTGGCCTCGCAATCGTCCCCAACAAGAACCTTGCTAGGGCCTTGCAAACATCCCCGGCAAGAACCTTGCTGGCAACTTTGCCTTCTGGTCTTCACAAAGATCTGCATGCCACCACGCAAGCGCCCCTGGGTCTTGGTCTTGACATTGTCGATGGTGTCAGAGCTCTCAACCTCAAGGGTGGTGGTCTTGTCAGTGCTTCGCAAGTCGTCCTGGCAAGGATCTTGTCGGGGCTTCGCGAGCCGTCCCGGCAAGGACCTTGCCAGGGGTCCAGCTTGTCTTCTGCTCTCTGTTTACTAGTTTGGACGCCGTCTTGGTCGTCTTGTATCTTTCCCTCGGCTGCCCCCATCAAGCCTTGCCACGGGTGCGGCTACAACTACCCGTGCACAAGTAAGGGGTACCAAAGAGCCCAAACTTTCGTACACCGACAGGAGCCCCCGGGCCTGGGCCATACACGAGTGCGAAGCATCGTTGGGCCAGGCCCAAACAGTGTGTGGGCACACGTGGCAGGGGTTAACTGTTGTAATCATCTCGTGTGTTGCGCTTCCCCATGATCCGCATTGAGTGCGCGACGTGGGGGTCGTGCGCGGAGCGGTCGCGGCACGCCTACGAAGACGCCTTCACATCAAACAGTAAAGAGGCGGCCCCGCACCTTCCCCATAAAAAGAGGAATCCGCAGGGGCGCTGCTCATTTACCCATTTCGCCCATTCCAAAATCTAGGAACCGCCGTCTTCTTCTTCTTCCTCGAGCCCAAACCAGAGCTTCATCCTCCGTTCGCCGCTGCCACGCCCTCACCGCTCTCGGTCCCCCGCTCTCCCTCGGCTCCTATGGCGCCCAAAACGAGCAAGAGCAAGGGAGCGTCCAAAGCGAACAAGGGGGAAGAGGTGCCAGAGAGCGAGCTGGTGAAGATGTGGAGGGAGCATGTCGTCTTTGCTCCGGCGCTCGACGCGCGCGTGCTCAAGGACCGATACCTGTGCATGTGGGGGAGAGAGATGACGGGGCATCCTGCCACCTGTGTCATCCCCGCTTCTCGCGCCAAGCCCACCCCAGATAAAATCCCTTTCTTTGTCGATTACTTCTACTGCGGGCTCTGCCCCCCCCCCCATTTTTGGATTTCTTCATCGACATCATGTACACCTACGACTTCCATATCTTGGACTTCACGCCGAATGCTATGGCGTGTATGGCCACCTTCGCCCACCTCTGCGAGAACTTCGCCGGGGTGATCCCCAACACGGCGCTTTTCCGCCACTACTTCGTCCCCCGCATTCAGCCAGGAGGGGCTCTTTTTGGCTGCGTCACCTGGATCTCGAGGGCCCTGAGCAAGAAGACATACCCAGACGGGACCCACAAGGAGAAGTGGGATGAATGGCGGCACAAGTGGTGTTGGATCATGGAGAAGGACCCGCAACCATTTTGTATGCCCCGGCAGACGAAACTGGTCCGTGGCGGCAATTGGGGCGACCTCGACCCTCAAGACGGGAAGCTCAGAGTTGCAACCACCAGGATTCATCGCCTCGAGGCTACCGGGCTCACAATTGAAATGATTGGGGCTGACTTCCTCCGCCGCTGCATCGCCCCTCTGCAGAACAAGGGGAGGCCAACTTGGGAGTACCGAAACGCGGCGGAAATCATGAGGCTGCGCCCCGGCCTGAACAACAACCTGACGGTCATGCAGCATGCGGCTCTCTGCCAAAGGTTGTTCCATCTCAAGGCCGACAAGACCGACAAGGCCGACAAGACCGACAAGGCCGACAAGCCGCTCAGGTTGCCGACGGGCGTGATCCCCTTGTGCAACAACTCCGCCCTGACCTCCATCATCGCCATGATGCCAATGTTCAACGCCCATGGCCTTGATCAGACCTGGGCCGAGCCGGACGCGGAGCGGGTGCAAGAGTTCTTCGACAACTTGTCGGAGAGGGCCATCCGAGAAGAAAGGCAGCTCATCCGCCCCACCGCCGACGAAGAGGTGGCGTATATCGCCAGCAGAGCGGAAGAGGCAGCCCTTGCCGAGGAGGCCGCCAGCGTCGGCTTCCGGGAAGATGAGGCCGGCACAGAGGAGGACTTTGCCGAGTGGGGGAGCCTGCCAGAGAACACAGTGGCGCCGCTGCCGGGGGCCCTTTTTCCGAGGAGACAACCGAAGAGGAGGCTGAAGAGGCAGATGAAGAGGAGCCGCATGAGGAGCCCCCAGTACCGGGGAAGAAGAAGCGCGTCCTTCGGCGGGTTGGCTCCGTCGAGCCAGACCGGCAAGCCTCCTCGCATGAAGAGGTCCCCGTCAAGGGGGTGGCCGGCAAGGTCGTGCAGCGGCAAGAGGTCCAGCCGCAACCTGTGCGCCAGACGAGGCATATGGCCTCGACAGCAAGGGAAGCAGCAGCCGCCGCCTCTGCAACGGCCAAGCGGCCCAGGTCTCCATCTCCACCCCCTCGCACGGACACCATACCAGAGGCCAATTTCGACCTCTCTTGTTTTAGCTCGAGGAGGGAGAAGAGGCCAGAAGAAGACGAGTAAGTGCCTTACTGCTTTCTTCATCACCTGAGTCCCTGTTTCGCTACCTTATTTTATTTGATCTTGTTTTGGCATGTCCCCGCAGAGACACAGAAATGTTGGCGCAGAGGATGGCGAAGAAGGCCAATACCTCGACAGGCGACGAGCCCCTGGCAAGCACCTCAGGCGCGCCGGAGACGATCACGATCAGCCCAGATCCCAGCCCATGACGCAGCCCCCGACTCAGCCCCCAGCGTGAGCCCATTACTCACTTTCCGCTGGCGAGCGTCGGGGTGTGTATCTTTACTGCTAACCTTGCCGGGTTTGCAGGAGAAGAGCGGCAAAAGGAGGAGCCGCTGAGGGCCACCCCCGACATGCCTCCTCCGTCAACCACACCGCCCAGAGAGGGATCCCCGGCAAGGCTTCCACCGATGAGCCCACACGCGTGGAGGAAGAGCCGGCGAGCACAGGCGCCGGCAGCTCCATTCCGGCAATGAGTGTTGTCGGGGAGGGAACCACCCCTCTACAGCTCGTCACAGGTAAGCCGCCTGCTTCCTGGCCTTTGTCACTTTTCTAGTGCGATCTTTTTCTCCTTTTTGCTTGCTTTGAGCTTCAATCTTGGTTTCATCTTGTTTCTCCTCCTTGGCTTTCAGATCCCCCCTTGGTGGATCAGATGGATGTCGACGCCACCATCGAGGAGACCGCCAAGGATGCTGCCGCCAAGGCCACCAAGGTCACTGCCGACGAGGCCGCCAAGGACGCGCATGAAGAGGCCGCCAAGGGGTCTGCCGGGGAGGCCGTCAAGGAGACCGAAGACCGTACCGACGGCATCCCTGTCGTAGGAGCGCCTAGCACTACATCGGTCCCGGAGTCCTCAGCTGCCGGGGAGACGGTGGTCGAAGACCAACCGTCAACTTCCGAAGCCCCCACCTCAAGCAGATATCTGAAGGTAGGCGACGATCTGTTCGTCAGCATCCCGGGGACGGCAAGCACCGGAGCGCCAACCGAGGGGGAGGTTTTTGACGAAGAAGTCATTGCTGCCGCCGGGCTCGAGGTTGTCGATGAGCCGAGCGCCAGCAACAGCGGTTCCAAGGAAGGCCAGCTCCTCCAAGCCATGAGCAGCAACTTTCAGAAGCTCCATGCGCTTCACCGTGCCCGCAAGGAGAAACTGGACTCCAGGGCAGCGGTTGTCGACGCGGCAGAGCCAGGCTTCCAAAAGCACATTGAGCAGATGCAGGTCTGGTTTGCCGAGGCCCAGCAGGAGCTGAAGACTAGCCAGGAGCAGCTGAGCCACTGTTGGAACGAGCTCCTCTTGAAGCAGCCCGATGTTGAGAAGGCCCAGGAGGAGGCCGCTGCATAGGCCGCCAAGGACGACGCCCAACTAAGGGAGCATCGTGTCTTGCTCGACGCTCAAGAAGAGGACCTTGCCACTCGCGAAGAGGCACTTGCCGCCAGGCTCCACAGCAAGGATGAAGAAATCGAAAAACTTATCGTGTAGCGGACCCAGGAGCTGGAGCAAAAGCATAAGGACACACTCAACGCTCTGGTCCTGGATCATGCCGGCAAGTTGAAGGAAGCTGTCGACGTTGCCAAAGCTGCAGAGGCCGCCAAGAACGAGCTGGCCAGGAAGGTGGAGAAACTGGAGGTGGAGCTAGAGAAGCACAACAAGGAGGTATCGACACTCAAGAGCGACAGAGACAAAACCGCCTACACCTTGGCGGAGTTGCAGATCACCATATCTGAGAAGACCAAGCAGATCTCTGCCGCCAATGACTCCATGGCTGATCTGAAGCTGAAGCTGACCACACTAGAGGAGACCCTTGAGGGCAGTAGGGCTCAAGAGAAGACCCTGGCTAAGGACCTCCAGGAGGAGAAGCAACTGCTTGAGAGTGCTGCTGCCACCAATAATGATTATGTGAAAGGCGTGGGGATCTGGACTGAGCGCCTCATCGATGTTGCGGAGAGGCTCACCACGCAACTGTCCATCATGGGCATGCCGAGCTTCAGGTTTTCCCACGAGGAGAGGGTGACTTCGAGCGTTAGGCTGACCATGTTCTTCGAGGCCGTCCTTGACGCCCTGAAGCTACTCCACTCTAGCCGAGCAACCCAACTGGCCAACGAGTCCCGCAAGCTTTGCCGGGGCGTCCTTCTCAAGGTGCTCACCAAGGTGGCGTACAGGAACCCTAGCCTCAACCTCACCAACGTGCTCGACAGCCTGCCGGAGGATGCAGACCGCAAGGCGCTCGAAGAGCTCGTCCTGCCCATCGTCAACATGGTTGACTGTCGGTGTCAAAACCGGCGGATCTCGGGTAGGGGGTCCCGAACTGTGCGTCTAAGGCGGATGGTAACAGGAGGCGGGGGACACGATGTTTACCCAGGTTCGGGCCCTCTCGATGGAGGTAATACCCTACTTCCTGCTTGATTGATCTTGATGATATGAGTATTACAAGAGTTGATCTACCTCGAGATCGTAGAGGCTAAACCCTAGAAGCTAGCCTATGGTATGATTGTTGTTGTCCTACGGACTAAACCCTCCGGTTTATATAGACACCGGAGGGGGCTAGGGTTACACAGAGTCGGTTACAAGGGAGGAGATCTACATATCCGTATTGCCAAGCTTGCCTTCCACGCCAAGGAGAGTCCCATCCGGACATGGGAGGAAGTCTTCAGTCTTGTATCTTCATAGTCCAACAGTCCGGCCAAAGGATATAGTCCGTCTGTCCGAGGACCCCCTACTCCAGGACTCCCTCAGTAGCCCCTGAACCAGGCTTCAATGACGATGAGTCCGGCGTGCAGATTGTCTTCGGCATTGCGAGGCGGGTTCCTCCTCCGAATACTCTATAGAAGATTTTGAACACAAGGATAGTGTCCGGCTCTGCAAAACAAATTCCACATACCACCGTAGAGAGAATAATATTTCCACAAATCTAATCTGCTGACGGCCTTTCATAACCTGACGTTCTGCCGTGGTTTGGTCATGACGAACCGTTCTTCCGAGCCTGCCACTGCACGTGTTGCGAGGCGGTTTTATTGGCACGTCCTGTCGAAGCAGAGATCGTGTCCCTTTTTTCACAGGATTCTCATCAATACGGGCGTGGGTAACCCCATTGCGCCTGCTGGTATGACTCCTCGATTTTAGGCAAGTTCCAAACGGCCACGCAGAGGACGCTTGATATTCACCCTCTTTATAAAGGGGCCAAGGCCTGTCCTTTTCTTCTCGCACTCAATCGAATCCTTCCCCCACCTCGAGTTCCAACACCCAAGGCTCAGGCTAGGCGCTTCGGACCTTCAGTCATGTCCGGATCCAACCTTCAAGGTCGGTGGATGCCCTCCTCTGTCACAGAGGAGGACATCAAGAAGCTAAGAGAAGCCAGGTATCTGACCGCCGAAATCTCGCACAGGCTGCCTGCTCGAGGGCAGGTCATCCCCACTCCCGAACCCAACGAGAGTGTCGTATTTATTTCCCACTTCCTCCGAGGGCTAGGCTTTAGTCTTGATCCCTTCGTCAGGGGGCTTATGTTTTACTACGGGCTCGATTTCCATGATCTGGCTCCGGATTCCATCCTTCACATCTCGTCATTCATCGTTGTGTGTGAAGCCTTCCTCCGCATCACCCAACAATTCGGCTTATAGCTCAAGACCTTCAATGTGAAGCCGAAGATGATTGAGGGGCGACACGCAGAGTGCGGAGGCGCCATAATAAACAAAGGCGCCGATGCTCCATGGCCAAAGGGCTCCTTCCCGGAGACATCCAAGTTATGGCAACGAGAGTGGTTTTACATCACCGCTCCCCGAAGCGCTAAGTGGGTAGCTGCCCCCGCCTTCCGTCCGGGGCCCCCGCCACAATTGGCGTCATGGGTCAACAAAGGGCTGGACTGGGGGCCAGCTAATGATGTGCCGACACTGCAGAGCCGCATCCGAGATCTCTTCAAAGGAGATGTCAGCCTTGTTCAGGTAATGCAAGTCATGCTAGTTCGTCAGGTCCTTCCATGCCAACGTCGACCTCTCCGTATCTGGGAGTTCAACCCGGAAGGACCGCGAACTATTCAGCAATTCTTCGGCGCGACGCTCGAAGAGATGTATGGATTGTTCTTCGGATCACGAATAAAGTGTCCGAACACCACCGAGGATGTGGGTCTGAACTGCAATCGTCCAGACACCCAAGTAAGTAATTCCGCGGCCGAACACGTTGTCTTTTAATTTACCACAACATCATTCTGAAAAGTCGCTTTTTGACCAAGAAAGGATAAAAAAGGCGAAGATGATCAGGTGTTCGGCTCCCCTTCCTGAGGGCTCACCGGATCCTGTACTAGCCAGGATGCTCGAGCTTGCGCCTTATCAAGCGGCATCAGGGGAAGATAAAGCGAGGAACAAAGAAGCCGAAAGCGAGCCTCGATCATTATTCATCCAAACCGGGGGAATTAGTGCCTCCGCGAAGGAGGATAACCGGGGAGAAGAATCTAAAATTCCCTCTCCCCAAGGAAGGAAGAGGGCCGCCTCTGAAGACTTGGAAACAATGGTTTTCAAACGAGGGAAGAAACCTTTGTCAGGGGGCCCTACCCCGGAGGGCATCCTTACCGCACAGTACCCGCAAGGGGACCAACCCTCCACCGAGCTGTAAGTAAACAAAAGTACTTTATAGTAAATATACCCTGCTTCCTTTCTGAGAACAATAACCGAGATGTATGTCTTGTAGTTCGGATCGTAGCCCTTCTCGACAGAGTTCGTCTTCGGGGGATCTTCTTCCGGAGATGATGGAGAGCGAAACGCCTCCCCGTGCCTCCCCGCCTCGTGAAGCGGACGACCCTGGGGTGTCGTCACGGAGGATTTCTCCTGATCTACCAAGGCCAGAGGGTAACCCTTCGGCTACCCGAAGTCCGGAGTATTCGGCTCCTAAGGAGAGCAACAGAAAGAGTCCGGGACTGTCCGGTGCGCGACCAGACGCACTGATGAATCTTCTGGAGCAAGCGGCTATCTCAGAAGCGCACCGTACGCTAATGGGTACGGTGGTTGAGAGGATTTCCTCTGCCGAAAGAGGGTTGCATGAAGCTTTTATGAGCCTGCTGAGAGGCTTTGAGGTACGCAAAGTAATATATATTTTTTGATGGCACCGCACATGCTAGGTGTGCCCTATGCAGATAGTAGCCCCTAAGACTCTGGTTGCTGTCGAAAAAGACGGCAAGTAGAGGATCATAGTCCCAGGTAATAACCGTGCTGTTTTCACGTGCAGGCGGCTGAGGGTCCGGTGTCTAACCGGACTGGTGAGTTTGCCGAACTGAAGCGGCAACTTGATGCGGCAGATGCCGACATCGTGCTTGTAAACAAGCGGCTTGACGAGGCACAGGGTACGTATTCTCCTATGATCAACACATATTAAGAGGAGCATGATGCTAGTATCTGTAATATGTTGTGACTGCAGATGGAGCTGCCGCCGTGGAGACCCTTCGGGCGGAACTTGCCCGAGCCAAGGAACAAGCTAGGAGGAGTGATGCGGCCGCCCTAAAGGCGGTCGAAGAGCTAAGAGCCGAATAGGCTGCGCATTGCCAGAGCAAAGAGAAGATAGCCAAGATGGCTGTTGAACTGAAAGATGCCGCCGACCGTTATGAGCTTCTTGAAAAGAAAAGCCGAACAAAGACGGCGGACCTAGAGAAAGCCACGGTAGCAGCCAAGGAAGCCCACTCTAAAATCAGAGCGGCGAAGGAGGAGCTACGTCAAGCCGGAGATATCGCGGCTGGGAAGCCCTTTTTGTTGCGGACGAAGTTCGGAGATCCTAAGTATGCCCTTCTGGATCAATTATGGAGTTATGCGGACGCGTACCTGGATTTGGTAGC
Source organism: Triticum aestivum (assembly GCF_018294505.1). Lineage (NCBI taxonomy): Eukaryota > Viridiplantae > Streptophyta > Magnoliopsida > Poales > Poaceae > Triticum > Triticum aestivum. The sequence goes on from NC_057805.1 coordinate 317,614,536, forward strand.
AAGTGCTGCTGATGCGACCAAGTTTTTCGAAGATCAAAAAGATCACGAAGTGGAAAAGTTGTTCTGGTCGCAGTTCAATGCTCCGGCGCGTCCGCTGCTGTTAAATGAGCAAATGGCCGAGTGGGCCGAGCTCCATAGGTTGTCCGGGCTACCCATGAGGTCTGTTGTGGATCATTTTTGGCTGGAAGGACCAAGGCTGAATAGTTATTTTGGCTTAGTGCAACAATTCCTTGGTGTTGTGCCGCGTATCGACGCTGTGAAGAGGTCAGCGTGCATAGAGGGTGCGCGGATGGCTCTTGCCCGTGTCAAGACATACTGGGCAGGGATGGAGGCCGCCGCTATTGCATCCCAGAGTTCGGCGGTAGGCCGGGTATCGGCCGAGCACTATTTTGAAGAAGTCTTAGAAGGCGCTCGTTTAATAGAGGCTCAGTGCTCGAAGAGTATCATGTTCTAGTGACATGTATCCCAATTGTAAGAACAATCTTATTTGAATTATAAGGGCTGTGTTTATACTTTTGCCTGAAAGTATTATTATGCCTCTTGTGCGGTCATTTATGTATATATGTATATAACCTGAAAGTTTGCAGTCGTCGGCTTCAGCCCCCACGCATATAATGCGGGGGTGTTCGCAAAAGCGCGTCTTCACACTTGATCCAACGTCTTGGTCCATTAAGGAGGTGGTAGCACGGCGAATGAGGCAATCGGACTATATTGCTTTAACACTTTCACTTAACCATAGGAGTTTGACAGTGGGGCTACTATATAGCCCCTGGTATTTCCGCGCTATCCAAATACGGTGCGCGTACGTACATGACCGGGAAAACCGGTCCTTCGTTAATGCGGAGGAATCCCGAAGATTCCGCTAAGTCATCGAGTGGTTGACCAGTCTCGCGCTTTATCATGACAGTCAGTTTTTGGCTTTCTCTACTGAGGTGCTCATCCGGATGAACCAGGGCACGATCGCAGTAGTTCTCCCGATGCCACCTTAGCCGATAGAGCGGAACGTAAGGTAGCAAAACACGGGAGCCGGGCAAACCCAACATTTGACCAAAGACATGATTCGGAGCTGATGCATATAAGGCCAAACTCGCGACGCCGAACACTCCCTAAGGTATTCGGTCTTTACAACATATACCGGGCTGAGTAACACCCTTGAGAATGAACCCCGAGTGTCCAGGTACGTGCATTATTCTGACGTGGCGAAATGCCAGTAACGTCAGCATCCCTCTCGGTTATACTGAGTATCCGGAGGATGTGAAGCAACAAGAGACAGTAAAAAAGGTTTACACAGGGTCTTAATCTAAAAAGAAACCTTTGAGCGGGGCCCTGCTGCACGTTTGCGCCTGTGTCTCCGTTGTGCTGTATCCTGGAAGGGTGTAGCACGATTATCATCTGTAAAAGAGAAGAACTTAGGTGAAAGATGTCGTGCGAAAAATTGGTTATTCTTAATAAACCATTAAAATTCAAGATAAGTAAGGGCAAGCCGAACTGTAGTCCTTTTTACATGCGGGAAGCCCCTGGTACTGCCTATGGGGGTATATCCATCAAACCAATATCATGTTTAACTAAGCTGTTACAGCTAGTGATGCGCCGGACTCGTCTAGCTGTGTCCGCGGTCTTGACGACCGATCATTTATTCTGGTTGGAAGGCAGCCAATCCTCCGTGCCGGATACTTGTCAAGTGATCCCTGTGATCGAAAGTGATCGGGCAGACCAACCAAGGGTTGGACTTAGGGGTGACGGGCTCTATGGCGCATATGTCTCGGAGTGCATGTTTGCTTCTTCCTTTTGTTATGTGAATCATGTTCACTGTTTTGACCTCTGGTGGGAATTTTTTTTGTCCCCCAGTGCTTTGCTGGCGAGGCTCATCCTCGTCTTCACTTGGTGTATCCCTCCCCTTGTGTTCGTCATTTAACTTGCCGGCCTGCTTGAAGACCCAGCATTCTCTGTGGGTGTGATTTGCAGGTTTATCGGAGGTGCCATGAATCTGACATAATTTGTCTGGAATCTTGTTTAGGCTGGACTGTCCATCTCTGTTGCCTTTGAAAGGCTTTTTCCGCTGACTGGGTCGAGAGCCCCTAAATCTGGTGTTTACCGCCGTGTTGTCTGGGTTGTCTTTGTTATTTCGACGCTTGCTTTTACTGCGTCGTGGTTTTCCATTACCATCCCTGACTTCGGATGTGCCTGGGTCGCTGGTGCTACTACGTGCCAGCCAGCTATCTTCGCCCGCACAAAAGCGGGTCATAAGGCTTGTTAGGGCTGCCATTGTCCTTGGTTTTTCTTGGCCGAGGTGTCTGGCGAGCCATTCGTCTCGGACGCTGTGTTTGAAAGCTGCTAAGGCTTCGGCATCCGGGCAGTCGACGATTTGATTCTTCTTAGTGAGAAATCTGTTCCAAAGCTTTTGGGCTGACTCTCCGGGTTGTTGAATTATATGACTTAAATCGTCTGCATCCGGAGGTCGGACATGGGTCCCTTGAAAGTTAGCCCTAAAAGTATCCTCAAGCTCCTCCCAACTTCCAATTGAATTTTCGGGGAGGCTCTTCAGCCAGTGCCGAGCTGGTCCTTTCAACTTGAGGGGCAAGTATTTGATGGCGTGGAGTTCGTCTCCGCGAGCCATATGGATATGGAGGATGAAGTCCTCAATCCAGACCCCAGGTTCTGTCGTTCCGTCGTACGCCTCTATGTTCACGGGTTTGAATCCCTCTGGAAATTCGTGATCCAGCACCTCACAGTGAAACATAGGGGGTGCGCGGCACCCCTGTATTTGGATGTGTCATGGCGTTCTCACGGTTGTGGTGTTCGGTTTTGATTATGCGCTGGAGCGCGATTCCTAGATTCATAGATGGATCTGGTCATGCCGGCCTTTTGATGCAAGTCCTTGCTTGGATCGTGTGCTGACTTATGTGCGGCCTCGTTAGCCGCCCTATCGCGGTTACGAGGTGGTCGATCCGACCGGTCGGCCGTTTTATTTTTCGGCTGTGTGGGCTCTAAGGCCTCATCATCGAATTCGGGCAACATCTTTCGCTTTGGATAGCTCTTTGTGTGGCGACTGCCACCATACTTTTCTTCAATGTCAAGCACTTTGTTCCATCTACTGTTGAGTGTATTCTGCGCGGCCTTAAGCCTTTGCTTCTGCTTCTTCAGACTCCTCGCGGTGGCAATAAGCCTTCTACGGAGGTTCTCTTGTTCCAAGTGCCTTTCCGGGATGATGTGTGCATCCTCGTCCGGACTGTTTTCCTCTTCGGACAGAGGTTGATGAGCTTTATCCTCGGCGTTGCCGTGTTCGGACAGCGGCTCCGTCCTATGCTCGTCGTCCGCTAGTTCATCATGTTTTGTCGCTGGGTCAATGTGGTCGTTGTTTCCTCTGGAGTCGACCGGGGTGTTATTTTTCCTTGCACTGTTATCGTTGTTCTTGCCGAGGCAGGATTTGGAGCGGCGCCTACACCATCGCTTTGGTTGCTTCTCGAGGGAGCTATCCTTCGTTGCATCCTTCCGTTCCTCGTCATTGTTTTCTTTGGGTGTATCCACCATATATATATCGTGTGATGAAGTGGCTGTCAAGCGCCCTGTGGGCGGTGGTTCCTGTTCCTCTCCTGCATCGTCGTCCATACCGTCTATGTCTTCGGAGTCGAAATCGAGCATGTCGGTTAAATTGTCGACAGTGGCTATTAAGTGGGTGGTGGGTGGGGAGTGAATTTCTTCGTCGTCCGCATCCCATTCTAGCCGGACATAGTTCGGCCAAGGGTCTCCTGATAGGGAGAGAGACCTCAATGAGTTTAGCACGTCGCCAAAGGGCGAGTGCTGAAAGATATCCGCGGAGGTAAACTCCATGATCGGTGCCCAATCGGATTCGATAGGCACGGACGCAGGCGGCTCGGAGCCCATGGCCGGGGATGAATCCAATGGTTCGGCAACATGGGTCTCGGAGGAGGTGAAGTCAGTATTCAGCTCTATCGCCGCTGAGTGTGCGACCTCCGTGGCGGGGTCCATCCACCCGTCCTCGGACGGCGTAATCTGCTCCGGATCGAGGGCCGGAGTAGCTGCAGGTGGGATCTCCCGAACACTGTCCGTTGGCAGGGCCAAGTCATGCCTGTCGTGACTGTGCGGCGCACCTGACATGGGCTCGAATCCGTCGAAGATCAAGTCTCCGCGGATGTCGGCAGTATAGTTCAAGTTTCCAAACCTGACCTGATGGCCAGGGGCGTAGCTCTCGATCTGATCCAGATGGCCAAGCGAGTTGGCCCGCAGTATGAAGCCGCCGAATACGAAGATCTGTCCGGGGAGGAAAACCTCACCCTGGATCGCATCGTTGCCGATGATCGAAGGAGCCATCTAGCCTTACGGTGATGGCACAGTGGAACTCTCAATGAAAGCACCAATGTCGGTGTCAAAACCGGCGGATCTCGGGTAGGGGGTCCCGAGCTGTGCGTCTAAGGCGGATGGTAACAGGAGGCGGGGGACACGATGTTTACCCAGGTTCGGGCCCTCTCGATGGAGGTAATACCCTACTTCCTGCTTGATTGATCTTGATGATATGAGTATTACAAGAGTTGATCTACCACGAGATCATAGAGGCTAAACCCTAGAAGCTAGCCTATGGTATGACTGTTGTTGTCCTACGGACTAAACCCTCCGGTTTATATAGACACCGGAGGGGGCTAGGGTTACACAGAGTCGGTTACAAGGGAGGAGATCTACATATCCGTATTGCCAAGCTTGCCTTCCACGCCAAGGAGAGTCCCATCCGGACACGGGACGAAGTCTTCAATCTTGTATCTTCATAGTCCAATAGTCCGGCCAAAGGATATAGTCCGGCTGTCCGAGGACCCCCTAATCCCGGACTCCCTCATTGACCAAGTCAAGAGGGTGGAAGACCACCGTCGGGACTAGCCGCTTCACTTCTCCTTACCGCTATGAACTCGTGCCCAAGATAATTTATCTTAAGTTAGAACCACGGCAACCATCAATGTAATATAACTTGCTGTGTTTTGGATCGAATGCATGCTATCCTCCTCGTTTGATCTCTCTTTGTATGGCATACACCCCATGCTTTTTTGGAAGAAAACTTGCCGGTGCGCGCACCCTTGCCGCGAGCGCTTTGAGGACGGATCCTTAGCAGCCTGTTGGGGGTGCCGCTTCCGGCAAGGCACCTTGCCGTTCTTAGCGCAGCCACTTGAACCATTGAGCGGACTCGAAACCGAGCAAAGGCGCAACTAATCCCGACAAAGTTCCTTCGCGTGTAGGTTTTCCATACAAGAACCGAAACCATTCGAGGAAAATAACCTTAAATTTAAAAGAAATTCACTCAAGGTTCCGCAACTTAGCTTTTTGCTGTTGTATTCTTTCCCGCAAGATGCCACTTTGAACGTCGCCTGTTGGTGTCCATACTCTCTATCCCCCCGGCAAACTTGTATACGAGGGAACCTTTTGTCCTTTGAGAAAAAGAAACAAGAGAAAATAGGAACATGGAACCTTGGCGGTTCATCAGTACTTGCTAGAAACGAAGGTAGCACAATATCCTGGACAGGCATGCATATATATAAACATGGAAATCAACAAGAACTGTACATACTCAAACTTATTCAACTGCACACAATGTATGCGCCTGGCTCTGTACATAGGATTATATGCCTTGCCGGCAAGGCTAGTACAAAAGGGGGTTGCTGGGGGACCCGGCAACCGCGCCTCACAGGTAAAACTTGCGAAGATGTTCGATGTTCCAGGAGTTGCTCACTGGAACGCCATCTTCGGTCTCCAGGCGGACCGCGCCGCACCTGGTGACTCGTATTACCCGATAAGGGCCTTCCCACTTTGGCGTCAACTTGTTGGAATTCCTCAAGGCTTCGGGCGTGAATCTTGCGGCTATGGTAGTGGCGCAAGGCTTGCTGGTAGCGCGCGGCTCGCACAGCAGCCTGAAGACGATCTTCCTCAAGGAGCTTAGCATCATCGTGTTGCAAATGCTCTTGCGCATGCTCATCATAAGCGAGCACTTGAGGTGACCCATATATGAGTTCTGTGGGGACAACTGCTTCTGCCCCGTACACCAGGGAGAAGGACGTCTGGCCGGTGGCTCGATTTGGTGTCGTCATGATTGACCAAAGAACCGCCGGCAACTCATCAATTTAGCGTCTTCCGCACTTGTGCAGCCTGTCAAAAGTCCTTGTTTTGAGGCCCCGCAGTACTTCAGCATTTGCCCTTTCCGCCTGGCTGTTGCTTCTCGGATGAGCAACAGAAGCAAAACAGATTTTGCTGCCGAGGTCCTGGATATACGACATGAAGGTGCGGCTTCTGAACTATGTGCCATTGTCGGTGATGACTCTGTTTGGCACACCAAAACGACAAACTAGTCCTTTGAAGAACTTGACGGATAATTGTGTTTTCACCTTTCTCACTGCTTCCACTTCTGGCCACTTTGTGAACTTGTCGATTGCGACGTACAAGTACTCAAAGCCCCTGACAGCATGGGGAAAAGGGCCCAGTATGTCGAGCCCCCAGACCGAAAATGGCCAGGAAAGAGGGATCGTCTGAAGAGCTTGAGCTGGCTGATGGAGTTTCTTTGAATGGAACTGGCACGCTTCACACTTGGTTACTAGTGCAGTTGCATCCTGGAGAGCAGTGGGCCAAAAGAAACCTTGCCGAAATGCTTTATCGGCAAGAGCTCTTGATCCTATGTGAGAGCCACATATGCCTCCATGTATCTCTGCCAACAGCTCCAGTCCGTCCTCCCGAGGAATGCACTTCAATTTCAGCCGTTCGGTCTTTTCCTGTATAGGACATCGTCCACAAACTGGTACATGTTGGACCGACAGGCTACTTTCTCTGCTTCTTCCTGTTCCTCAGGGAGTTCCCCTGTTTGGAGGAACCGAACGGTGTGTTGTGCTCATGCCGGAGCCTGAGGCTCGATGGCAAGGACTAAAGGCATGTCCTCTGCCGTGGGAGCAGTTGTCTCTACGGCAAGGGCTTGAGGCCCTGCCGGAGCCTGTCGCTCCCCGGCAAGCTTGGCATTCCCAGCAACTTCCTTGCCGGCAGCTCCTGGGAGCTCAGCGGAAAACTACTTGCCGGGGCCTGACTTCCTTCGCTTATTATGTCCTGCCAATGATTCAACGAATGGCTGAGTTAATTGGAGCACAAAGGTCCCTGGTTCCACAAGTAACTTGAGGGTAGCACATTTCGACAGGTCATCAACAATGTTGTTCTCTCCTCGAGGAACATGCTCTGCTTGCAGACCGTCAAAACGCTCCTCCAACTTCCTCACTTCATGTACATAGGCTTCCATCAACGGGCTTTGATAATCTTTGTTGACTTGCTTGACGACAAGCTGTGAATCACCTCTGACGATGAGCTTCCTAATTCCGAGGTCCGCCGCAATCCTGAGACCGGCAAGCAGTCCCTCATACGCTAAAGTGTTGTTTGTTGATCTCTCCCAGGGAAAGTGCATCTAGACTACGTACTTGATGTGCTCTCCGGTGGGTGCAACGAGCAGCACACCAGCACCGGCGCCTTGAAGCGAGAAAGCCCCATCAAAGTACATAATCCAATCATGGCTCGTTTCCTTGCTGGGGAGAGTGGTCTCTTGAATTTCCTCGTCGGGCATTGAGGTCCATTCTGCAACGAACTTCGTCAAGGCTCTGCTCTGAATTGTCGAAGTGCTTTCAAATCTGAGACCAAAGCTTGACAATTCCAATGCCCACTCCATAATCCTTCCGGTTGCATCTGGGTTGTGCAAGATCCGTTGCAACGGGAAGCGAGTGATGACGGTGATCTCATGTGCCTGAAAATAGTGACGCGGCTTCCTCAAGGCCAAAAGGAGGCCGAAGAGCAACTTCTGCACACCGGAGTATCTTGATCTAGCCCCCTGCAAGAGGTCCTGACAAAATAAACTGGGTGCTGCATCATCATCTTCTTCCGTATCACTTCATTTGCTTGCGTAGATCCTGCCTTGCTGGCACCAGACTCTGCCCTGCTGGGACCAGACTCTGCCGGGGGTCTTGCCTTGCCAGCGCCAGACCCTGCCGGGGAGAGCTCTGGCTCATCATCCGACGGTCTCGCCGCCGCCACTGCTTCTTCATCAATTTCCCTCTGCGCCACTAGTGCAGCACTGACCACTTGATTCATTGCCGCTAAATATAGCAGCAATGGCTCTTGCAGCCTAGGCGCGACTAGTATTGCCACAGAGGAGGGGTACCTCTTCAAATCTTACAGCACTGCCTCCGCTTCCGGAGTCCATTTCATTGGACCTGCCTTTTTCAAAATCTTGAAAAAGGGCAGGGCGCGCTCAGCAGATTTGGAGATGAACCTACTTAAAGCAGCAACATAGCCAGCAAGCCGACACACATCTTTGACTCGTCTTGGTGCTTCAATCTGCTCGATCACCTTGATCTTGTCGGGATTTGCTTCGATACCACGCTAAGACACAAAGAACCCGAGAAGTTAGCCGGATGGGACACAAAACACACACTTTTCAGGGTTGAGCTTGGGGTTGAACTTGCGCAAGTTTGCAAATGTTTCTCCCAAATCTTGCACGAGTGTTGCCTTGTCCTTGGTTTGACCACTATATAATCCATATAAGCTTCCATATTTCTATGTGTTGGGGCTCAAAACCAATCTGAACCACTCTTGGAAATGTCGAACCAGCACTTTTCAACCCGAAAGGCATTCGTATAAAACAATACGTACCACATGGGGTGATAAACGCGGTCTTCTCTTCATCTTCCCTCGTCATGAAAATATGGTGGTTTCCTGGGTAGGCGTCAAGGAACGACAGCAAGTCACACCCGGTAGTGGAGTCCACGATCTGGTTGATGCGCGGCAAAGGGAAAGGATCCTTTGGACAGGCTTTATTGATATCTGTAAAATCAACGCACAGCCTCCATTTCCCATTCGCCTTGCGCACCACCACCAGATTGACCGACCACGTTGAGTGGAGCACTTCCCAAACCTGCTTCTTCCAACTTCCTAGTCTCTTTGATGATAAAATCTTGCCACTCCAAAGCTTGCTTCCCGACCTTCTGCTTGACGGGCCGCGCATGAGGACAGACAACAAGATCGTGCTCAATCACCTCCCTGGGAACGTTGGGGATGTCAGATGCTTGCCATGCAAACACATCGACATTCACCCGCAGGAAGGCGATGATCACGCTTTCCTATTTGCTGTTGAGGATGGAGCTTATAGTGAAAGCTCCGCCCGTGCCGTCCTCCTTGACGGGCACCTTCTTGGTCTCTGGTGGTGGTGCCTTGGATTTCTTGCTCTTGCCGGTGGATCTCTGTGGCACGTCCTCAACGGGAACGCGGCACTTCGAGGAGGCGCGTTTGCCGGAGTGGGTGCAAGAGGCCTTGCCGGGGCCAGAGGTCTTGCCGGTCTTCTTCTCCATGGGAGCTCCAGTGGCAGGAGCAAGTGCCTTGGCGGCAGGTGCTACCACCGCTTCCCTGTATAATTGGTTAGCGCAGATGAGTGCGTCTTTCTTGTCGAAGCCGACAATGATGATGCTCATCGGGCGGGGCATCTTCAGTGTGTTGTAGGCATAGTGTGACGCCGTCATAAACTTTGCCAGTGCTGGACGACCAAGGATCCCATCATACTGCAACGGGATCTTGGCGACATAAAAAACAATCTTCTCTGTTCTATAGTTCAGCTCACCACCAAATGTGACTGGTAGTGTGATCTTACCCTTGGGCTGGCTTCTTCCCAGATTGACCCCTTGAAACGCGCCCATCTCTTCGAGGTCTCCATCAGGGATTTGCAACCTCTTGATCACTTTGGGCGAGATCAGGTTCAAACCGGCCCCACCGTCTATTAGCATTTTTGTCACCTTGAGGTTGCGAATTGTTGGCGAAACCAACAACGGCAAGCACCCGACCGCGGTTGTGCGATCAGGGTGATCCTCGGCGTAAAAAATGATAGGCGTGTTGGACCATTTCAGTGGCTTTTGGGCATCGATCGACGGCTCTGTCGCATTAATCTCGCGCACCCACTGTTTAAGTTGGCGGTGAGAAGAATGCAACGAGGCACCTCCATCAATGCACATGGCTTCTGTAGCTTTCTAAAACTCATGCTCACTGGACTCGTCGTCCTCTTCATGGTCATCATCTCCCTCTTTCTTATCGCGGCCCTGAGGCCTCTCTTGTTGCTTGTCCTTGCCGCGGCGGCCCCCTCGGCCACCGCGCTTCTTGCCGGACCCCTCAGCACCATCCTGGCCCTTCTCCTTGTCTCGCCTCTCGTACTCAGCTTTCTGCCTTTCCAGAAGCTGCTCAACTTGCCGGCATTTCTGGAGGTCGTGGCCCTTGGTGCGATGGATCTTGCAGTATTGCTTGTCAGAGCCCTCTGGCTTGTCGGCAGCCGCCAAGGCCTGGCAGCCGGCGCACCCAGCAAACCTCTTTGCCGGGGTCGTCGACCTTGGCCTTCTTGGCAGTGCTGGGGTTACCGGATTCCTCGACGGCAAGCACGGTCTTGCCCTTGTGCTTCCTGTTGCGCCGTCGGCCCTTCTTTGCGGGGGCGACGACGTCTTCATCTCCGGAGTCACTTCCCACACCGGCATCTTCGACGGGGAACTTCCTTCCTTCTTCAGCCCGAGCACATTTTTCGGCCAAATCATAAAGTTCGGCAACATCTCTAACTTTGTTCATTGCCAGCTCTTCACGCATCTTGCGGTTGCGCATGTTCTGATTAAACGCGCTGATGACAGCGGCAGGATGAACATCTGGGATGTTGTACTGCACACGGCTGAATCTCTATATATATTTGCGCAAGGATTCGCCATCCTTCTGGGGGATGAGGTGTAAATCACTTGCCTGGCTAGGAGCTTGGTAGCCTCCAGTAAAGGCACCAACAAACTCGTGGCACAGATCCGACCAAGAAGATATGGGATCTACTAGCAGGTGCATCAACCACGACCTGACGTTGGGCTTGAGCACCAACGGGAAGTAATTGGCGAGCACCTTGTCGTCTCGAGCCCCGGCAGCTTGCATCGTGATGGTGTAAACGCTCAGGAACTTGGATGGAGAGTCTTGCCTTCATACTTCTCAGGGACCTCGAGTTTGAGCGTACAGGTAGTGGGCCATTGGAACTGCTGCAGCTCGCGGGTAAAAGCTGGACAACCCACCTCGTAAGGCAGGTCACCAGAATCCCCCGGCGCAGGCTTGTACGCAATGGGCCCCGCGCGCCTGTCAGATTGATGGTGTGCTTCCCGTCGCCGCTCGATGATAGTTCGAGCGTCTTCCTTGACCCGTTCCCGAAGGACTTGGCGTTGGTCGCGACGAGATTGTGGATCGGACAATGCCGTGGATCCGTCGTCACGGGCATCGACCCGGCGAGCTGGCGACCGCTGCTGTCATGGTGGAGGGGAGTGCACCATGGTTGCAGCGCCTCCGACCCTTCCGCCGTTGGCACGCGCCGGCTCGATGGACAAACACCGCGAAGGACCTGCCTCCTGGTGGCCATCTTTATTGGCGTGGCCAATAAGGCTCTGGATAGCAGCTCTCCACTCTTCTTGCTTCTCCGCAGTAGGAGGAAAGTCGAGGAGTAGCTGCGCTCATGCCAACGCTTCTACTAGCATAGGTGGCAGCGACAGGCGCAAGGAACGGGAGGTGATCGTACTTCTAACCATGTTAGAAGGAGCCCCATCACGGTTCTGCAGCCATGCGCCGTTTCCACCAGCATCTTGGCGTGCATGCTGGCCCTACGCATCTCGAGAATGATGCTGAGGGCTCTTTCCGCAGCGACGCCCAGGGTCACCAACGTCGCGGCGCTGCTCGTCGCGCACGGCCTGGGAGGACCACGGCGCATGTGCCGGCGGGGGCGTCTTGGAGGTCGCCTTTCCACCCTTGGAGGTCCCCGCACCGCCCGTAGGCAGCACGACTCTGTCCTTGAATCCAGCGGTGCGCAGTCGTCGTCGCGGCCGCTGACGATGCCGCTCGCCTGGCTTTGGTCGCCAGAGCATCGTGGATGCTCGAGGTCTTCACCGCCACCAGTGTCTTCCACGTCGCTCGTCCGTGTTGGCACGGGCAGATCTGCCACAGATGAGCCGATCGCCATGATCGTCTTCTTCTTGGGAGACATGGTGATCAAGAAACTGACGCGCTAACTGCTAGACCAGGTTTGCACAACCTAAACCCCCTACATGGCGCGCCAAAGATGTCAGAGAAACGACACCTATGGGATATCAAGGATCCCTTCTACGGTTGGCAGGGAAGAGGGGTGCACAAAGAGCAGATCTAATGATCTACACGAGGGATTTTTACCCAGGTTCAGGCCGCTGAGAAGCGTAAAACTCTAGTCCTGCTTTTAGTGTATTTGAGTGTTGTTGAGCTTAGGCTCATTGCTACGCATGCAAACTGGGCCAGAAAGTCCAAAAGTCCCTTCCTGCATCGCCCTGGGCCTCCTCTTATACCAAGGGGCTACCATAGTGGCATAGGTACACAGGAGGTGTAAAGTGCTACAGTGCACGTGCTTATCACTGACGTCTTAGGACAAACGCATTAAATGCGCTGCTTACGTTGCCTCTAACATTATTGGGGACGGAAACAGAGCCCGTCCCGTCCGTCGCTGCCTCACCCTATCTTGACACGCATCCAGGATGACGAGACATGCAACGCCAAGCTGACTGGCTAGCCGCTGCCCTGGAGCGGTGGCAGGATCTTCACGAAGATCTACATGCCGCCACGCAGGTGCTTGCCTGGTTGGCAGGCTAGGTACTGTGCTGGAATGGTGGCAGGGCGGTGGAGCCTTGTCATGCGCGAGCCTCGTCGTGGCCTCTCAATCGTCCCCAGCAAGAACCTTGCCGGGGCCTCGCAAACATCCCCGGCAAGAACCTGGCTGGGAACTTTGCCTTCTGGTCATCACAAAGATCTGCATGCCACCACGCAAGCGCCCCTGGGTCTTGGTCTTGACATTGTCAATGGTGTCAGAGCTCTCAACCTCAAGGGTGGTTGTCTTGTCAGTGCTCCGCAAACTGTCCTTCTCGGGGCTTCATGAGCCGTCCCGGCAAGAGCCTTGTCGGGGGTCCAGCTTGTCTTCTGCTCTCTGGTTACTGGTTTGGACACCGTCTTGGTCGTCTTGTATCTTGCCCCCAGCTGCCCCCGTCAAGCCTTGCCGCAGGTGCGGCTACAACTACCCATGCACAAGTAAGGGGTACCAAAGGGCCCAAACTTTAGTACACCGACACTGTGATTTACAAAATTCTGTTACTGGATGCAAAAGTTTCTGTTTTTCAACAAGATAATCAACTATCACCCAACATGATCCCAAAAACATAAAAACACAATCATAACAGTAGCATAATTGTGTAAACACTCAAGAACAGAAAGAAAAAGGCAAAAATAAATTTTATCCATTGGGTTGCCTCCCAACAAGTGCTATCGTTTTATGCCCCTAGCTAGGCATAATTCATAGATTCAAGTATTGTTATCTTTAGTTTTTGATCCATAGGATGTCCTCATGATTGATTCATATGGTGGCTTAATTCTTGTTCTAGGGAAGTGTTCCATACCCTTTCTTAGTGGGAATTGAAATTTAATATTGCCTTCTTTCATATCAATCACGACACAAATAGTACGTAAAAATGGTCTACCGAGTATAATTGGACAAAACGGATTGCAATCAATACCAAGAACAATAAAATCTATGCACACATAATTCCTATTTGCAAGAATAAGAACATCATTAATTCTTCCCAAAGGCTTTTTAATAGTAGAATCCGCCAAGTGCAAATTAAGAGAACATTCTTCAATATCGGTAAGACCAAGCACATCACATAAAGATTTGGGAATTGTGGAAACACTAGCACCCAAATCACATAAAGAAAAACACTCATAATTTTTAATCTTGACTTTAATGGCAGGTTCACATTCATCATGTAATTTTCTAGGAATTGAAATCACTAATTCCAATTTTTCTTCTAAAGCTTTCATCATGGCATCTACGATATGTTTAGTAAAAGCTTTATTTTGTTCATCGGCATGAGGTGAATTTTTCATGCATTGCAACAAAGAAATACATTCAATCAAAGATCAATTATCATAATTAAAGTCTTTGTAATCCAAAAGAGTGGGCACATCACTAGTTAAAGTTTTGACCTCTCCAAACCCACTATTATCAATTTTTTCATCAAGATTTTCAAACTCCAAATTATCGAGACGCCCTCTAGCTAAAGTTGACTCTTCTTCAGTCCCTTTATCATCAATTTTAATTTTACTAAACAAGGAGTCAATATAAGAAACACCAATCACTTTACGATCTTCATCATTTTTATGAAAGCAATCACTAGAAAATGCTCTTTCTAAAAATTCTCGTTTAGCTCTAAGCATAGCGGTTCTTTTCTTACTTTCATCCATATAAACATGTAAAGATTTAATTGATTCCTCAACCTTGGGTGAAAAAGTTTTCAACTTGAGATTTTCTACCTCATGAGAAATTCAATCAATGCTGCTAGACATATCATCAATCTTATTCAACTTTTCTTCTATCATTGTATTGAAAACTTTTTGAGCATTGATAAATTCTTTAATATTACTCTCAAGATCAGAGGGGTTCCTATTATTATTGTAAGAAAAATAACCATAGGAATTGTCATAATTTTTAGAGGAATTTTCAGGAAAAGGCCTAGGATTAAAATTACCTCTATAAGCATTGTTATTAAAATTGTTTCGCGAGACAAAATTCACATCTTCGGGATCACTATTATGCTCAATCAAAGTGGACAAAGGCACATCATTAAGATCAATAGGAGCACTTTTATTAGCAACCAATTTCATAAGAGCATCAACTTTTACACTCAATGTACTAATTTCTTCAACCGAATTAACTTTTTTACTAGTAGGTGCTCTTTGGGTATGCCATTGTGAATAATTTACCATGATATTATCTAGCAATTTAGTAGCTTCACCCAAAGTAATTTCCATAAAAGTACCACCCGCGGCGGAATCTAAAAGATTTCTAGAAACAAAGTTCAATCCCGCATAAAAATTTTGTATGATCATCCAAAGATTTAAACCATGAGTAGGACAATTTCTTAGCATCAACTTCATTCTTTCCCAAGATTGTGCAACATGTTCATGCTCAAGTTGCTTAAAATTCATGATTTGAGTTCTAAGGGAAATAATTTTCGCGGGCGGAAACTACTTAGTAATAAAAGCATCTTTGGACTTATCCCAAGAATCGATACTATTGCCAGGCAAAGAAGAAAACCAAATTTTTGCATGATCCCTCAAAGAGAAAGGAAATAATTTCAACTTCACAATATCATTGTCCATATATTTTTTATTTTGCATACCACACAATTCTACGAATGTGTTTAGATGGGACGCGGCATCCTCTATAGGAGTACCGGAAAATGGATCTTTCATAACAAGATTCAACAAAGCGGCATTAATATCACAAGATTCCGCACTAGTGGCGGGAGGAGCAATCGGAGTGCTAATAAAATCATTATTATTGGTATTGGAAAAATCACACAACTTGGTGTTTTTCTTGAGACATCGTGACTACGCAAACAAGATTGCAAACAAAAATAGATCTGACGAGAAAACGGCGAACGAAAAAGAGGGCGAATAAAATGGCAAATTTTGTGAAGTGGGGGAGATGAAAATGAGAGGAAAATGGCAAATAATGTAAATTGCAAGGAGATGAGATTTGTGATTAGTAACCTGATAGATGTTGATGATGTCTCCCCACAACGGCGCCAGAAATTCCTTTTGATGTTGCTTGAAACTGCGTCGGTATTTCCCCAAAGAGGAAGGGATGATGCAGTACAACTACGGTAGGTATTTCCCTCAGTTGTGAAACCAAGGTACCAATCCAGTAGGAGAACCAAGCAACACTATGTAAACGGTACCTGCACACAAAGAACAAATACTTGCAACCCGACGTGTAAGAGGGGTTGTCAATCCCTCCATGGTAAAAAGATGGATAAATTTGTGGTAGATTGGGTAAATAGCTCTCGATAAAACACGAAATAAAATAAGTAATAAAAAAGTGCAGCTAGGTATTTTTGGGTTTTTGAATATTAGATCTGAAAATGAAAGAGAATAAAAATATATCTCAAAGCAAATATGATAAAGAATAGACCCAGGGGCCGTAGATTTCACTAGTGGCTTCTCTCGAGAAATAGCACACGGTGGGTAAACAAATTACTGTTGGGAAATTGATAGAAGATCGAGTAATTATGACGATATCCAAGAGAATGATCAACATATAGGCATCACGTCCAAGATTAGTAGACCGACTCCTGCCTGCATCTACTACTATTACTCCACACATCGACCGCTATCCAGCATGCATCTAGTGTACTAAGTTCATGAAGAAATGGAGTAATGTAATAAGAACGATGAAATGATTTAGACGAGATCTATTCATGTAGGAATAGCCCCCATCTTGTTATTCCTTAATAGCAACAATACATGCGTGTCTTGCTACCCCTTCTGTCACTGGGAAAGAACACCGCAAGATTGAACCCATCACAAAGCACCTCTTCCCATGGCAAGAAAAATCGATCTAGTTGGCCTAACTAAACCAAATATTCGAAGAAGAAATACGAGGCTATAAATAATCATGCATATAAGAGATCAAAGAAAACTCAAATAATATTCATGGATATAGATCTGATCATAAACTCAAAGTTCATCGGATCCCAACAAACACACCGCAAAAAGAGTTACATCAAATAGATCTTCAAGAGACCATTGTATTGAGAATCAAAAGAGAGTGAGGAATCCATCTAGATACTGCCTACGGACCCATAGGTCTATGGTGGAGTACTCACGCATCATCGGAGAGGCACCAATGAGGATGATGAACCCCTCTGTGATGGTGTCTAGATTGGATCTCGTGGTTCTAGAGCTTGCGGCGGCTGGAATTGTGTTTCATCGACTCCCGTAGGGTTTGTGGAATATTTGTGAATTTATAGGGCGAAGAGGCGGTGCATGAGGTCTCCGTGGGAGGGCACAACCCCCCGTGCACGCCTAGGCTCCTGGGCGCGCCCTGGTGGGTTGTGCTCCTCACAGGCCCCCCTCTGGTGCTTTCTTGGCCCACTGGGTGTCTTCTGGTCCAGAAAAAATCTCCAAAAAGTTTTGCTGCGCCTGGACTCCGTTTGGTACTGATATTCTGCGAAGTAAAAAACAAGCAAAAAACAGCAACTGGCACTGTGCATTATGTCAATAGGTTAGTCCCAAAAAATGACATAAAGTTGCTATAAGATGAATATAAAACATCCAAGAATGATAATATAACAACATGGAACAAACAAAAATCATTGATACATTGGAGACGTATCAAGGTTCAACTTCGTTTCCATCATCCACATCTTCAACATATGGATCATTAATGTGCGTTGGAAGATCTTCTTCTTCATGTTGCATTTGTTGAGGTTCATCATCAATTATTGCACTTTCTTGTTCTTGCTCTTGATGATTATCTTGTTCTGGAATATGATCATGGTGAGAGACTTTTTGTTCTGTAACACCCCGGATGTAACTGGCCATATTTGTAACTCCGACTCTTGCCATTTTCGGCTATGTGCTATGTTATTCCCTCCGTGGTCGGGTTTTGTCTTTCGTTTTGCATTTTGTCATGCCATGCATTTTCATATCATGTCATCATGTGCATTGCATTTGCATACATGTTCGTCTCATGCATCCGAGCATTTTCCCCGTTGTCCGTTTTCCAATCCGGCGCTCCTATCTCCTCCGGTGCACCCCTCTTGTTTTCTTTCGTGTGCGGGTGTCAAACTTTCTCGGAATGGACCGAGGCTTGTCAAGTGGCCCTAGTATACCACACGGAAACCACCGGTCAAGTTTCGTTCCATTTGGAGGTCGTTTGGTACTCCAACGGTTAACCGGGCATCCGCAAAGTCCATTTGTGTGTCCAGCAAAACCCCCCCTAAAAACCAGCCCAAAACCCACCAAAATCTCTTCCATGCTCTAGGTCGTTCGATCACGATCGTGTGGGCGAAAACCGCACCTCATTTGGACTCTCCTAGCTCCCTCTACCTATATATTTGCATCTCCCCCCAAAAACGCACGCAGACGAACCCTAACCCGCTCCTCGCGCCGCGCCGGACACGTCCGCCGCCGGCCGGACACAACCGCGCCGCCCACCGCAGCCATTCCCGCGCCGCCACGTGTCGCCG